>NW_012105997.1:511815-535302 GCF_000951045.1 Mandrillus leucophaeus | reverse complement strand
CCCCCAACCGGCTAAGTCAGACACTCAGTTGGCTCCGATGTGGATGACTCCACACAGACAAATTGCAGAAGTCCTGAGGCTGAGCCAGGGTCTAGCAAGAGAGACAGAGAGTTCCTGCCAGCAGCCACTCCCTCTCTCCCCAACAGGGGAGGCACGGGGCGGCCCCTCTGTGGACCAGGCTCTCTCTGTTCTGCCAAGGTCATGAGTATTCCTACCCACTCAGAAGCCACTCTAGCTCCACTCTCTCCCTTTCTGGATTCCTGTGGAAACCGAAATCAAATACGTGTTAGGTTATCATTCTCCAAAATGAGAATCCCTGGTACGCAGCAACAGAAAATAACATGTATTTAACACGGGGCACACAGAACTCTTGGTTAACACTTCCTGACTCCAGATTTGAGGAAGACTCGCCAGTGACCCACATGACTACTATTTCTAATTGCTCTCTTCTTGATTGTTATTTAGTCTTCATTTCTAGGCTGCCAGCTGCCTTACCACGTATGTCACCACCCGAAGCCTGACTCACCTTTCCTGGAGGTAGCACTGACGCTCGGTGCTGAGCAATCCGAGCCACCGGGGGGTGACAGGAAGAGGGAGCTGGCACAGCTCGTGCAGTGGGCTCCAACACATCATCATCTCAGATTGGTTTTGATAGCTTTTCTTTTGGAGCTATGATCAGTTATCATGTCAGTACGTAATGTAAAAAGGCACTCCACTAAATGGCACATCAGGGGGACCATCACCTGGAAATTTTTCACTTCCAGCAATACTCCCACTTGTTACGGGAGCACAGAAACATTTTCTAATGCTTTTTATTCTTTGAATTCCCTTTCTCTACTGCCTTGAAAAAAATTAATAAACCAGGATGCAGTAGAAAACTTGTTGTTGAAAAAAATTGTAGAAAAGCAAAGAAAGGCTAAACATGTAATTCGAAGTAGTGGCACATCAGGGGAGAGAAAGCAAGGGTGAGGATGAATGCATGACTGTAAAGTGCATCATCCAAAATGGGACCCTCTGGGGAGTCAAAGGGGCACTGCCAGTAAATGTGCCCCCACAACATGGTAAACCAGAGTGGCCACACTCAGGAGACTAGACACACACAGAGACTACCGTTATCACTCATCTAAAGTCTAGGTCTCCAGTCAGTTGTGGGTTTATGGGTGTTCATTACATTATTAATACATGCATATGTAAAATAGGGCTGTGCATGGTCGAATGATGACAGAGATTAATAAACCAAGGACCAGTACTAAAACAATTCTGTGCACCAGAGGTGCATTTTAAAAAATTAACGCTCTCACTGGTGAATCCAGCTAAAGGTGGAGTTATGTCACCTGGTGCTTCTTTATCATCATCCTTCTGCTCTTTATTATATAACTTTGCAATGTTCACCTCTCTCTCTCTCTCTCTCATTTTCTGTCTCTGTCTTCATACTGTAAATACAGTCATTTAAACCTTTAATAGATCTTTCAGGTCAACTGTCACATTAGAACCCAGACTGCCAAACCCCAAACCACATATTCTCTTTAATACATTTACTTCCTATTTTCTTTCCATTGACTCTAAAACCAAAAAAAAAGCCCTGAATTATGAGTGGAGTTTTTGCTAAGCAAAATTAAAAGCACACGCTTATTTTTCTTCTTCTTCCATGAGGACAAAGTCTTCCTCTATGTATTAGTCCATTTTCACACTGCTGTAAATAAGTGCCCAAGACTGGGTAATTTATGAAGAAAAAGGTTTGACTCACAGTTCTGCTGGGGAAACTCAGGAAACTTACAATCATGGTAGACGGTGAAGGGGAAGCAAGTCCCTTCTTCACAAGGCAGCAGGAAAGAGTGAGTGAAGGAGGAACTTCTAAACACAAATCATCAGATCTCTTGAGAACTAATTATCATGAGAACAGCATGGGGTAAACCACCCCCATGATCCAATCACCTCCCACCAGGTCCCTCCCTTGACACATGGGGATTACAACTCGAGATGAGATTTGGGTGGGGACGCAGAGCCAAACCCTGTCACTCTATATTTTAATTACTACAGTCATTTATTCATTCATCTACCCAACGAACCAACCATTTATTATACACTGTTCATAGGGCACTATGGCAGACACTGGAAAGGAGACAATAGCAGTTCACGTCACCTGATCCTTGCCTTCTAGGAATGTACTGTCAAAAGGCTGTTTATAGGCACCCAAATGAACATGGCAGGTAAGAACCATTGTAGACAACCAGTGAGGTAAGTGCTCAGGAGCTGGACAGGATCATTAACCAGGTGTTCAAAGTGCAATATTAACTGTGCATGTAAGGAAGCCTTGTGTTATCTTGCCCATCTGGAAGACAAGTGTGGTTGTCTGGTTAATCAATTTCTCTATTTGGGGGAAAGTTACCTTAATCTGAACCTAAATTGCCAATTATACAGGGAGTGCTTTATTTTCCACTCAGATATTTATCTTCAAGCATTCCAAGACAAGATACTCAGCTGACTACAGAAGGGTAAGAGTCCTCAAAAAAGGCAGTAAGTGTAAGACAGAAGCAAATTTTTGTGGAGAACATTAAGAGACACTTGACCTCTGACAGTCCGAGCTTCAGGCTCAATAGCCAGCAGCTTGGCTGACATCTCCACTCATTATCCAATGAACATTAAAACCTAACATGTCTAAAACACAGCTGCCCATTCCCCTTCCCCAGCTAGACCCTCCAGCACTTTCTTCATCTCAGCAAGTGGCCAATATTCCCTTCCAGCTGCCAACCATGGGTGGCCTCTTTCTCCTCTTTACTCTCACACCTGATGTCTGATCCACCAAAACACTCACTTGGCCTGATTCCCACAACAGACCCAGAATCTGACCCCTTCTTATGCCTCCATCCCACCCACCCCATTCAAGCCACCATTCTCTCATCTGGACTAGTGAAGGGGTCTCCTGGAGCTGTTACCCCTGCCCTCTACCATCTCATCTCAACACACCTTATGATCAATTTTCTGACCGATGCCCACAGACCCGGGACAATCAGGCCCTTCCATTACCTCCTGACTTCATTTCCTCCTTGCTCCCCCTTGCCCATACTGAGTGTCCCTCCTGGAGACTTCCAGTCTTGCTGCTTTGTACTGGACATCTGCCTTGCTTCCCTCCTGTGACCTCATACTCTTTTACTTTATTCACTTCGGTACTCCCAGCACCTACACCAATCCCTGGTGCACAGCAAACACTCTGTACCTATTTGTTGAATGTGGTGAATGAATGAATGAATGAATGAATGAATGCCATCTGGAATGTTTGATCCCAAAGTCCTGCGTCAAAGTTGGTGAAGACACCCCATGGGAGGACCAAACTGATATTGCTGGAAATTTTGATGTAAACCTGGGATGTGGCTCCTTGGAGCAAAAGATTCCATTTTTCATACATTCAGAGGAACTGATTCCCACCCCTGTGGATGAGGGCCCTAAGCAGCCTTGCCAGTATCCACAGACCAACTAGGCTTCTCCTGTGGGACCCAGATTTTCAGAAAGAGACAATGTCATCTTGTCCACATTTGGCAGTTGTATTGCATCCCTTAAAAGCCACTGTAAGTGAGAAATGTACATTCTACTTTCACGGAAAAAAAAAAAAAAGAAAGAAACTTTCCTTGAGTCAATTAGATGACCCAATGACTAAAATCAAAATTCAACATTAAGAAGAACATTAAGGAATAATGTCAGTGACTTGGGCTCCCACACAGTACTTGGGCCCAGCCCCACCAGATTACAGCCACTATGATACGCTGTTTCCCTCTTCCCCAGGGGGACCTGCTAGAAAGAACCCCTGGCTCCAAGCTGGACAATGGCATCCATGACACCATCGCAAACTCTCACCCACCCTAAACCCAACAAACTTCCAGTCAAATGCTTCTGCTCAGCACTCCCGTTGCCCCAAAATCATTCAGGTCTTTGTGGAGACTCTGCATTCCAGGATTTCAATGACGTCCCCAACACAAATCCATAGTGGACAAACTGAGGGAGTGCATTCCAACATGCTAATTTTCCAAGTTAGTAATAAGACAGAAGTGTGAACCTGGATCTGTCATTATCACCTTCTTGGACTTCATCAGCCAAATGACAGCCTGAAAACAAAGATGCTTTCAGACAGGCAAAGAGTAGCCCCTTAAGAAGGCAGACAACAGGACTTGGAACAGGCAGGCCACACCTGCAGCGCCCTGTGACTTGTCTGAGGATCACAGTCAGTGAATCCAGAACCCTCCCTCCAACCTGCTCCTCCTAGCCTGGGTCCTGATTCCCCTCCAATTTCAGGACCCTGAGCTACCTTGCTGTTGATTCTGTCAGCATGTCCTGCACCAGCCCAACTCTGACTCCAACTCGGAGGGTAAGGGTGGTTTCACACTCAAGGTCGCACATGCCCTGGGCAGGCCGACTCCCACAGCTTATTTCTGCAATGATAGGCTGATGCCAGTACTTAATCTGCCCAATTTGTGATGTGGATTTTTCCCTGCTGCAGTGTCTAGCACAATGCAGCTACTCAAAATATAAATACCTGTATGAGACATCACATTAGGACTCCTAAAAGATCATTATGATGCCCCGAATCCAACTTTTATTCATAAACTGGGTCCCCTATGAATGCCCAGCTCTCTTTGCCACTTTACTGACACAATATTAACAAGGCAGGAGCTGTTTCTGATGGGACATTGAGTGAAGATCCCCACAGAGGGTCCATAAGGAAAGACAGTCTCTTCCTCATCTGAGCACTGGCCTCAAGGTGCCAACCAAGGAAGAGGATGCAGACACGATAACGAAACAACTTCGCAAGCCATAAAAAGAACACCGCTACTACCGAGGTTGCTTCCTTTGGCCAACCCTGGGTTGACAGACATGCTCCTCTGCAAGCCCCGCCAACCTACCACTGAGTCCTTTGTAGCAACAGAAGGTGAGTCGTCCCCACTGTGGGGAGACAGCACCTCCCTACCAAGAAACAGTTTGTAGCCAACCGTCCACAATATGAAAATGTATTTAATGCAATTAATAATTTAAGAAGTGAGAGCATGTGCTCTTGGAGAGTTAAATGCTTGTCAGAGTGATCGATGCACGCTTCACCACCAATACATTTCGTATGAAGAGCAGAGGGATTTTGCAAACTTGTGTTGACCTTGGGTTGCCGTATATAGGAGGCAGATTGCAAAGGCAGGCCTACTTAAGGAGGAACAGTGCTTCAGCTCCCAATTTACAGCCCTTTCTCCAATTAAAGGACTGTAAAAACATTAAAATTAATGCAGTCTTAACTCCTAGAGCAGGCCCTACTTTCTTAATTAGTGCATAATTATTCAGTTTTTGATATCCTGGAAAATTATCACATGGAAATTATTTTAGGCAGAGTAACAATAGCAGAAACTCCCTCCCCCAACTCTATTAACATGTGGAAGTAATTAACACTTTATTACAGTGAAAATACTATTACTGCTAATGTTTAATGACTTTTGCCATTGCATCCTAAGCAGGAAATTCAGAACACTATGGAATGATAGCTTCCTATAAATATATTACAAATGACTTGCAAAGATTGTGATGGTTTGAACTAGCTGCGTTAAAAATCAAGAGGCCATAGACATTCAGTTGCTAAAAGCTTCATGAGCAGAGATACATAATTCGGTGTGAACTCACAGGAAGATGGCACGAAATCATCATTTAGGCATGGCCTGGACAGGCAGCCTGGGCACAATCTCAGCTGTGGCCTGCTGTTAATGAAACAGTGTCCCCTCTGCTGTGCTAATGGATACTTTTAAATGGATAGCCAAACTGTTGGAAGTTCAAGACATTGGAAAAAATTAAAATTAAATGTCTCCAGCTGAACAAACTGGAAATGATAGCAGAACTTAATATTTCTACAATTGGGAGGTATTAGCGGTGTTTGGAGTGGGGTAAAAATTATGATCGCTCTTACATAAATATCTAAAAATACAGATGCCTACTTAAGTTGACTTATAACAAGAAAAACTTGCACATCATACCTTTATAAGAAACTGAAAGGGAAAGATAGTTTGTTTCTCTGCCTGTGCCATGGAGTATAGTATGGAGGGAAGAAAAGAAAGAGAGTCTTCCTAGGACCACTTTCAAAGTTGTAATCAGGGACATCTTGTGACTAAACCATTGTTCACCACTGTGTGCATTCAGGAACTGGAAATGTTAGCTTCTTTTTAATTTTAATTTTATTCATTTACTTAATGAATTTTTTTTGAAAATTGTGTTGAAATCTCTACGCAAGAAGCATTGCAGAAAGGGTACCAAAAAGCAAAAAGCACTCCAAATAAATATGGGATGAATATGGGGTAGAAAATGCAGGTGACTTCAGCTAAGTTGCTTGAAATTTCCTCTATGTCAGGTGCCAGGTTTGCCATTAATGGTGCCCTCATGTTGCCGCCAAGTCTACAGCTCTCTAAAGTTTTATTACTGTCTTTGAGTAGTTCTAAAAAATTTCCGTACACCATCTTGTTTTCTGAGTCTTTTTTTTCCTTTGTTTCCATGCATTCCTGGGGTTTTAGTTAGTTCCCTTGGAGGAAAAATGTCTCGGAAACATTTCTCAGGCAGAGGGAAACACCTATGTCCTTCCTAAAGTGGATAAAAGAGCAAGTTACATCATTCAGAAAGCTTTCAAATGGCTTCAAATCCATGCAATTGCTTTGATCCTAAAACACACTTGGGACCTGCAAGCTAAGCTGGCGGGGTCAAAGAAAACATAGCTCAAGTCATCTGAGGCACTCTGCCCAGAGCAGGGTAGCTGGGGAAGAGAGGTGCCCATCCATGAGACACACTGGGGCTCTCTCTGGGTGAGACCAGCCACAGCAGAAAGGGTCCAGGACTCACTCACTCAAACCCCACTCCCTCCTTCAGAGAAGGGAGCACCACCACCTCTTTGACGCTGAGCAGCCAGCCGAGGAGGGGAACATCACCTCTTCCTTTGTAGGAACGAATCCTGTTTTCTGCAGGTCTCATTTACCACCAGAAGGTAGGGCTTTGGGTTGTTAGCTCTAAGTCCCTTGAAGACACAGACCGTGTCTCATGTTCTTTGCATCCCTTTGGGCTCTATGAATATGAATACACCTGTATGATCGGTTAGTAATGCAGGAGGGGCCATTGGGGTCATGACAGGGGGTACAGACCATGAAGGAGGAAGCCAAGGCTGAATCCCGGTCCTTCTCTTTACAGGCTGTGTGAGGGTGGGTGGCTTACTCACTCTCAGTAGCCCACTTCCCTGGGAGAACACTGGTAGTCCCTGCCTCACAGGACTGCTGCAAGGTTAAAGAATTCATACACAGGTGTATTAGTCAGGGTCCTCTAAAGGGACAGGACTAAGAGGATAGATGTATAGATGAAGGGCAGTTTACCAGGAGAATTGACTCACACCATCACAAGTCCCACAATAGGCCATCTGCAAGGTGAGGTGCAAGGAAGCCAGTCTGAGCCCCAAAACCTCAACAGCAGGGAAGCCGACAGTGCAGCCTTCGGTCTGGGGCTGAAGGCCCTGGCAAACCACTGGTGTAAGCTCAAGAGTCCAAAACCTGAAGAACTTGGAGTCCGATGTCCGAGGGCAGGAAGCATCTAGCACAGAGAAAGTTGAAGGCCGGACTCAGCCAGTCAAATCCTTCCACGTTCTTCTGCTTGCTTTATTCTGGTCACACCAACAGCTAATTGGATGGTGCCCCCCTAGACTGAAGATGGGTCTGCCTCTCCCAGTCCACTGACTCAAATGTTAATCTCCTTTGGCAACACCCTCACAGACACACCCAGGAACAATACTTTGCGTCCTTCAATCCAATCAAGTTGGCACTCAGTATTAACCATCACAACAGGTGTACCAAGGAGATGCTGTGGGTTCGGTTCCAGACCACTGCCATAAAGCAGATATCACAATAAGACGGATCACATGCATTTTTTGGTTTCCCAGTGCATATAAAGCTGTGTTTACACTACACTGTGATCTGTTAAGCGTGTAACATCGTGATGTCTAAAAAAATGCACGTCTGAATTTAAAAAATATTTTAAGGTTGGGCATGGTGGTTCATGCCTGGAATCCCAGCACCTTGGGAGGCCCAGGCAAGAGGATCACTTGAGGCCAGGAGTTCAAGATCAGCCTGGGAAACATAGTAAGGACCTAATTCTACAAAAAAATAAAAATAAAAATAAAAAATTAGGCAGGAGTGGTGGTGCATGCCTGTAGTCCCAGCAACTCAGGAGGCTAAGGCAGGAGGAGCACTTGGGCCCAGAAATTCTAGGCTATAATGAACTGTGATTATGCTGCTACATTCCAGCCTGGGTGACTGAGGAAGAGCCTGTCTCTAAAAAATAAAAAATAAAAAAATACCTTATTGCTAAAAAATGTGAAAGATCATGAGCTGTCAGCAAGTCATAATCTTTTTGCTAGTTGAGTCTTGCCTTGATTTTGATGTCTGCTGACTAATTAGGATGGTGGTTGTTGAAAGTGGGGTGACTGCGGCAATTTCTTAAAATAGACAGCAATGAAATTTGCCACATTGATTGACTCTCCCCTTCGTGAAAGATTTTTCTGAAGCATGCAATGCTGCTTGATAGCATTTTACCCACAGTAGAACTTCTTTCAAAACTGGAGCCAAGTCTCTCAAAACTTGTCACTGCTTTATCAACTAAGTTTATGTAATACTGTAAATCCTCTGTTGTCATTTCAACAAGGTCCACAGCATTTTCACCAAATATATATTCTATCTTAAGAAACCACTTTCTTTGCCCATCTATCCATAAGAAACAACTCCTCATCCCTTCCAGTTTTATTATGAGATTGCAGCAATTCAGCCACATCTGCAGGCTGTAATTTCTAATTCTACTTCTCTTGTTGTTTCCACCACATCTGCAGCTACTTCCTCCACTGAATTCTTGAACCCCTCATAGTGATCCATGGGGGTTGGAATCAACTTCTTCCAAACTCCTGTCAATGTTGATATTTTGACCTCCTCCCAGGAATCATGAATGTCCTTAATGGCATCTAGAATACTGAATCCTTTCCAGGTTTTCAATTTACTTTGTCCAGCTGCATCAGGACAATCACGATGTCCAGGCTATGGAAGCTATAGCTTTAATGAAATGTATTTCTGACATAATAAGATTTGATAGTTAAAATTACTCCTTGATTTATGGACTGCGGAATGGATGTTGTGTTAGCAGGCATGAAAACAACATTCATCTCCTTGTACGTCTCCATTAGAGCTCTTGGGTCATCAGGTGCATTGTCAATGAGCAGTGATATTTTGAAAAGAATCTTTCTCTGAGCAGTAGGTCTCAATAGTGGGCTTAAAATTTTCAGTAAACCATGCTACAAAGAGATGTTCTGCCATCTGGGCGTTGTTATTCCAATTATAGAGCACAGGTAGAGTAGAAGTAGCATGGTTCTTAAGGGCTCTAGGAGTTTTAGAATGATCAATGAGATTTGGTTTCAATTTTAAGTCACCAGCTACCTTAGCCCATAACAAAAGAATCAGTATGGACTTTGAAGCTTTGAAGCTGGGCTCTGAGGTTTCCTCTCTAACTATATAAGACCTACATGGCATCTTCTTCCAGTATAAGCTGTTTCATCTACCTTGAAAATCTCTTCTTCAGTGTAGCCACCTTCTTCAATGCTCTTAGCTGCATCTTCTGGATAACTTGCTGCAGCTTCTCCATCAACATCTTCTGTTTCACCTTGCACAGAAGGTGCTGTGGAGGTGACTTCTTTCCTTAAATCTCATGAACAAATCTCTGCTAACTTCAAACTTTTCTTCTGAAGCTTTCTCACCTCTCTCAGTCAGTATAGAATTGAAGAGAGTTAGGGCCTTCCTCTGGATTTAGCTTTGGCTATGGGAATGTTGTGGCTGGTTTGATCTTCCATCCAGACCACTAAAACATTTTCCATGTTAACAATAAGGTTCTTTTTGCTTTCTTATCATGTTTTTTGTTCACTAGAGTATCACTTTTAATTTACTTCAAGAACTTTTTCTTTGTGTTCATAACTTGGTACAAGAGGCCCAGCTTTCAGCCTATCTTGGCAGTGGACATGCCTTCCCTTCCTCACGCAGCTTAATCATTTCTAGCTTTTGATTTAAAGTGAGAGATATGTGACTCTTCCTTTCACTTGAACACTTAGAGCTCATTGCAGGGTTATTTATTGATCTAATTTCAATATTGTTTTGTCTCAGGGAAAAGGGAGGCACAGGGAGAGGGAAAAGGATGGGGAGTGGCTGATTGGTGGAGCAGTCAACACACACAGTTTTTGAGTACACTTATGATATGGTTTGGTTTGGTTCCGCATCCCCACCCAAATCTCACTTTGAATTGCAATAATCCCCAGGTGTCAAGGGCAGGGCCAGGTGGAGATAATTGAATCATGGGTGCAGTTTCCCTCATACTGTTCTCATGATAGTGAATGAGTTCTCGTGAGATCTGATGGTTGTATAAGCATCTGGCATTTCCCCTGCTGGCACTTCTCCTGCCTGCTGTTGCTGCCATGTAAGATGTGCCTTCCACCTCCTGCCGTGATTGTGGGGCCTCCCCAGCCATGCGCAACTGTGCATCCACTAAACCTCTTTTTCTTTATAAGTTACCCAGTCTTGGGTATGTCTTTATTAGCAGCGTGAGAACAGACTAATACAGTTTGCAATATTGTTTAAGCATGGTTCACCATGTCCCCAAACATTTACAATAGTAACATCAAAAGTCACCGATCACAGATAACCATAACAGACATCATAATCATAACAAGTTTGAAATATTGTAAGAATTACCAAAATGTGACACAGAGACTTGAAGTGACCACATATTTAAAAAATGGCACTGACAGACTTGATGAACTCGGGGTTGCCACCAAGTTTCAATTTGTTAAAAAAAAAAAAAAAGTGTCTGTGAAGTTCAATAAAGTGATGTGCAACTGACAAGGCATACCTATATAAGCACAAGCAGCACAGTAATGGCCTCTAGTAAGGGCTCCGTCGGAGTTTGCTGTTGCTATCACTGCTACTACTATTATTACTACTATGACCATGCCCACATCATTGGTGGAACTGAGAGCTCTCTCAATTGTACAAGAAATATTGTGAAAGCCATCGGTTCTGCAATGATGACACACGAAGCCCATTACCATCAGAACTCTCCCCTCTCCCCAGGCTGCTCCACTGAGTGTCCAATGTGACACATCTATGCCCTCTGTCTGCTACTCTCATTTCCAGCTAATTTCCTGCCTTGAAAGTCTTGCTCGTGAACAGGAGGCAGAAGGCACAGAGCCCTCCTGTCCACCCTGCCTCTGGAGCCCATGAGGGTCTGGGGTAAGCCTGGAAGACAAAACAGACCCGAGCACATCTACTTGTGAACTAAGTGCCCCTGACCTGACTGGTGTCAGCACTGTCTTCCTAGCCGGAGACGAGGAAGAAGCCATGCCCCAAGGAGGACCCCAGGGAGGACCTGAGCCCTTCCTATGAGTGCCTCAGGGGAGCAGAAGACCAGAGGCAAGAGAAAAGAGAAGAAACTGGGTGCAAAGGAAAATCAGAGGGGGCATGAGGGGATGATGGATAAAAGACCTCACGACCCAGCCATCACATGCCTGCATGTGGGCCAAGGGAGACTCTCCCACAGTACACAGGAGACTCGTCAAGGGATGTCCACAGCAGCACTTCTCATGCTGGACAAACTGGAAGTGACCTCTCAGACTGCCTTCTGGGCCACGGGTGGGAAAATGGGGTCTATAAACAGACGCATATTCACACAATGGAACAGTGCACAGAAATGACGTGACTGGACCACAACTGCTTACAACACAAACGGATCTTGAAATACAATCACGAGTGAAAAAAAGTTGGCCCCAGAAGACTGCATGTGGAATGATACCATTTTTATAAACTCAAGATTAAACGAAACTACATAACGTACTGTCAGACATGCATACATTTCTAATAAAACCAAAATTTTAACTCCAGTTCCTTTTTCTCAGGGAAAGTGGACCTTCTGGAGTGAGGAGTGGGGCAGAGTCTAGAGAAGGGCAGATAGGAAGGGACAGGTTTGGAGCAGGGTCTCTTATAGGGTCATCCATGCTGTGGGCAGCATGCATGTGACACACGTGCTTTGCCTATTTCAAGCAGCTACTCTTAAAAGGCAAAGTAACGAGGGAAAAAAGAGACATCTGTCCTGAAATGACTTCAGATTACTTAATATTGCACCTGAGAAATAGGTGCAATATTTGTAGGCTCTAAAATCATTTCCTCTTCTAGTATGGACTTTTTTAAAATGGCAAAGGATCACAAAACTTACAAGACAGCAAGAATTGCCCACCCAGCCCCTAGTGGACACCTAAACATGGCTGGGTTTATCACTCCCACCCCTTCAGGGTGAGTCCCTCTAAGTGCCTGCCCTTCCCCCCATTGTTTTGGGGGTTCTTCTGCAGCTGGGGCGTGGGGTTAATTTCCAGTGTCCCTTTAACAGACTACCAGGACTAAAATGCTAGAACTCTTTCAAGGAAACTCACATTATCTGAAGCCACTGACAGTTTGGTGATATTCATCACAGCAGACAGCATTACCTATGCTGACACAAAATGTGATCTCTTATATAGGAGGAATACATGAAGGAAAGGAAAAGAGCATGTTGGAAAGCACCTCAGCTTTTCAGTACTATAATAGTAGATCAGTTTTAATAAACAAGGAAAGCATTCAGTTTTTCACACTGGTGAAAATTATTCAAGCAGCTAGCACACCTTTCCTGTGGTCAGTACAGGAAACTCTTCAGTTCTCATCTAATGCTTCTCCAATATTCAATTGCCTCAGTTTGCCATATTATCATCTTGGCAATGCCAACACGCTCACCTGGGTCATGGGCTATCCACCTGAAACTGATCCTCTGCAGAGGCCACCTGTGGCCACTGGCTACGTAAGAACTTGCCTCCAATGCTGGCCATATCGCCATGTTAATGAATCATAGTGAATAACTGTAGGAAGTTGTCTCCCCAAAGAAATAACAACAGAAATATTAGAGCCAATGGTTTGCTTGTAAAATCGATTCCAGATTATTTCAAAAGGCCAACTATACAACTGGCAACAAAACACTCTTATGACAATTTAAAAACTATAGAGCTAAGGGAATTTTTATGCCTCAGCCAACTGTTTTGACTGCTTTTAATTAAATACAAATGAAATAATTGACATAAAGTGCCATGAGGCAATTATTTTGTTGGCATTTTGTCTCTTTGGAGGCAAACTGTTTACTGCATTGATCATCTAGAAAATTCTTTAACTCAGTTGGAGCCAGTTGTAACATAGCTAAAGTGGTAATATCAACTTAAGGTAATCAAGAACTCTTATGTGAGTATTGCATTTGTATTAACAGCACACATTTTAGATCCCAGTACAGTGCTATTTTTATACTTCTTTATCCCTGGGCCATGGCTGTAGAGATGTGGGATGTTAATTATCTTTTTTTCTGATTAGATATTTCAAATAAATGAATAAATTACAACAAAATGATGTTTATCTGAGGTTTTAGCAACTTAATTGTTATTTCTCATTTTTGCAATAATCAGAATTTTTATTTTCTTTCCCAAAATGTACATAAACCCAACAAGAGTGCATCTGGCTCATTGGCAAGACCTTAAGATATTTTTCCATCCACAAAGTCATCAGAGAATGTCATCATGAACCCACACAAGTTTCTTCACATTTTTGCACAGATGGAGTCAATCTTGGCTTTGCATCTTATAATAAACATTTAAAATATTAGTCTAACTTAGATTCAGTATTAAATTTATAGTCACTATGAACATTGGTTAGCTTTCCAATAATTTCTAAAGGTCTGAGGTGAATGTCCAAATGAGATGAGACATTCATTTGGGTTTGAAAAATCAGCTATTCTGAATTTTTTGATGGCGTGTGGCCAGGGATTACGCAGGTGTTCAACTGGGTGTAGGAACAGCCAGCTCGACACTGCGTCCCTCCTAGGAGAGAACCTTTCTCCCAGTGGTGCGCACGAGGGTTTGTCTGTATATTTATTAGAGATGTAATACAAAATAGTTCTCCAGCTTAGAGAAAAGTTGTGGGATCATTAGGAAACTCCCTAGTCAACTTGAATTAAATTCTTATTTAGAAACTCGAGGGCTGCCGTCTAAAAGGATCAGCAACCGAGTAGTCTGAAATAACTAAGAAGGTGTCGTAACTAGAGCATTCAAAAAGAGACATCTATCTGCTAGTTTGGCCATTTGTAATAGATGGTTTAATAATCAGATCAAAAACCAGCTTTGTAAGCTTAATATTTTTAATTGTGGTTCTGGCTTGATAAATTATCTTGATGAACTAGCTGATTGGTCCAAGTTCAAATAGCTTAAAAAGAAAGAAATGGCTTAGGCTCCAAGCCAATATATTCAGAACAAAACCAAACTGTTTGCCAGCTTCCCAAACTATTGCAATCAAAACCAGACAAAAGAAGGAGAAGATACCTCCTGGAACCTGCCAACATTTTAACTGGCGCGATTCTTCCGCTGAGCGCGCGCCTCAGCCAGAAGTCGGAGTGCCAGGCCAAGAGCGCACGCTCTGGCGGCAGCTCCGCGCTGACTCTTCAAATGATTGTCGTTTTTTCCTCTCCTGCTGCCAACTGCTCCCGGAGCTCACCAGCCTGTGTTCTGAAGCCAACAGTTCATAGTAAACCTTGCAATATCTCATGCAATCGTAATGCAATTAGTGAGGCGCGCGCTCCTGCTGGGCCTCTCCCCTCCACGCTTTGAGCCCCCAAAGAAGTCAATCACTGTGCCAATTTCAAGGGGCTCCGAGCTGGGCAAGGGAGGCTCAGGCTGCCCTGCACTTTGTCATTTCTGCTGCCTCCACCGACTCCTCCTTTCAGCAGCACAGAAGGTGGCTCCAGTGTGATGGCTTTCCAAACACTACCGGAAAGGCACAGCTCCTTGGTCAAACTATTTCCAAGTCAACTCTTGTGAGAAACGGGGCACAACCAGTTTCTCCAGACTGTGTAGACTTGCAAATGAGGCTCTGAAGGTGAATGAATTTGCATCATGCAACTCATCAGGCAAATTCGAGGGATAATCAATTTCCAAATTACTTCCCTCCCTGGCCCATTGAATCCTGTATTTTCTTTCTGATGATTTGTATCTGGTGCACCCCCAACCTTATGCTTGAATATATTTTACTGATCACCTAAAGCACTGAGCACCTATACTGGGGTTTTCAAATACCCATGCTCACTAAAAAGAGCTAGGGGTCTTTGGACACATGGCTGATTCCAGGGCTCAAGCCAGAAAAGATGAGCCTGGAGGAGCTTTTGTGCTAGAAAGTCAGAAAGTGTTTAGAAAATGATGGAGATGTGTCAATACAACACAGAGCCAGTTTGGAGTGGCTCTTGTTGGCCAAACCCAGACAATTCGAACCGCAGAATTACAGTGATAGCAATAGACTAAAACTCATTGATCTATAAGTCTGTACTGATATAGATGAATTAGTAAATAAATGAGGGGAAGAAGGATAGCTCGTCTTCACAGTTGATTGACAAGTAGAAGAAATGCTAGTGATTTTGTAATCATCATAGCAATGATTGAATTAGGCATGAATCCTCAAATGGATGCTAAAACCAATGGACGAAACTTTGATGAGAAACAGGATATTGACACCGTCTTAAAGTATGTTCCCACAAATTACTTATTACTATCAGAGAAACAGTAAATTTACGATGGAGAAATCTGGCAGACCCCACCCTAGCCAAGTAGCCAAAGTCACTGTCATCTATACTGGAACAAAGTGACCTCATGGTTTCTCCTGATACAAAGCACTGGGAAGGGCACCATGTCGCTTCCGTGATATTCCTGCCAAAAATGCAAAATCTGAACCCAAGCATTCAGAAAATATCACACAAACTCAGATCAAAGAACATTGTACAAAATAACTAGTCTATACTTTTCAAAAATATCAAGGTCAAGAAGATTTTTTAAAAGGCTATGAAACAATTCAGGAACTATCCAGGCTAGAATCGAGATACTAGAACCCACTTCTGGGAAAATATGTATGGCTCTAGGGAACATTATTAGTGCATTTGATGAAATTTAAAAATGGTCTATGCATCAATGTTAAAGTTATTCTTTCTCATAATTTTACTGTGACTGTGTAAAATAATTTTCTTGTTTTTAGAAATATACTTTTAAAGTATTTTGGAATAAATGCAACATGATATCTGTCACTTATTCTCAATGCATTCAGAAAAAATATGTGTGTGTGTATTCATGTATGCTTGTATATATGCATGGGTATGAATATGTTGTGTGTGTAATGGTATGTGTGTGTATATATATATATGCACATGTGTGCGTGTGTGTTTGCGTATATGTATGTCTACAGATATGTATGACAGAAAGACAGAGTTGAATCGGGCAAAATGTTAGCAATCAACAATACTGGGTAAATTCGGCAGTTCTTTGTAACTTCTGTATATGTTGGAAATTATATCAAGTAAAAGTCTCAAAAGTTGCACTTAAATTTAGCATCCATTTGAGGATTCGTGACTAATCCAGTCATTACTATGATGATTGCAAAATCACCAGCGTTTCTTCTACTTTTCAGTCAACCGTGAAGAAGAGCTGTCCTTCTTCCCCTCGTTTATTTATTAATTCATCTATGTCAGTACAGACTTATAGATCAAATTAGCGGCATCGTTAAATATTTTGCCCAGCAAAGAGTGTCTGAAAAGGCTCCCCACACAGTAGGACACAAACCTCAGACACTGTTTACACTCAGGCAGCGGGGAAAAGAAAGTCCTGGGGATGGACTCCATGAGGAGTGAACTCCATGGAAAGCATTAGTGAGTCAACCCAGTGGTTCTCGATCAGGGTGGTTTCGTCCTTCCTGGGTACATTTGGCAATGCCTGGTGACATTTCTGTTGATACACTTGGAGATGGGAGTGATGCTACTTGCATCTAGTAGGTAGGGACCAGAGAAGCTGCTCAGTATTTTACAATGCACAGGACAGCCCCTGCAACAAAGAATTATCTAGTCCAAAATGTCAATTGTGCCAAAGATGAGAAACCCTAAGCTAAACAGTTGATTTTCAACAACTACATGGTTAGAGATTGAATGTCAAATAAATTTAATTTCATAAATTAGAACAGCTTAATAAACCCTAGAAATATATTCAGAATTTTTCAGTTGTATAAATGAGAGGTTTCTGTGTTGCCCAGGCTGGTCTCAAATGCCTAGCCTTTCCTCCTTATGTGCCGGGACAATAGGCCTGAGCCACTGCAGCTCCCTATATTTGGAATTTATAATTCCTGTCATTTTTAAGGCTGATGAGAATAGATATTAATCAAAGGCAAGGCAGCATTTCTGACTTAAGAATGAAAGAATTTTTCAAGCTATCGTTGAAGCACATAAGAGATACATGCTTTTCCTAAATTTAGGAATTTAATATAGATATAGCCATTTTGTGAAGGAAAAATGATAGCCAGAAAGTAATGTAATTGGACATTCTTGCTTTCTAATGTCTTTGAATCTTAAAATCTAAGATGAATATATTTTTAAGCTTTCTAAATATTCTTCCTTATTTTGTATTGTTATTTGAAATGGCGTAGATGCGTCTGTCCTATGGACAATCACAAGCAGTCTAAATGTGATTCCTTTTAAGCACACTGAATTTTTTCAAACTGGCAATCTCCATTATTTTTTAAAAATTGCAAATCTAATTCAAATTGGTGATCACAATATGGAGAAAATGCGTCTAAATAACAATAATGCATTTTGAGGAGTTTAGTCCAATTTCGGTGGCTTGCTAAAATGCCCTCATCAAGACACGCTATAACCCTCTCAGTGCAGCTGATGCCAGGAAGCCATTCCCAAAATGAGTTCAGACGTAATTGCAGCCTTTGACATCCTCAATGTTAGGATCCTTCTAAATCATCTTGAAAAATATGTTGGTCTTTCAGGTTCGGTTATTTGGTTGCTTAAATCTTATTATAACCATCAACAACAGTTTGTTAATATAATTTCTTTCCATTCCCCCTCTTACATTGTCATCTGGAGTCATCTGTTACGTTGTCATCGGGAATCCCAAAGGGAACCGGGTCTTGCTTCCATCCTTTTCTTTATCTAACTGCTGCCTTTAAGAACTACAACACCATATCTTTAAAAACATGGATGCTCTTATCGTATTTCAGCTGACAATGGGCCCGCGTGTTTTTCTCTTCCCAGCACCTACCCACTCGACTGGTACACTCGTCTGTTATTTATAAAACTAACTCTGGGCTTTGTTGTCTTGAAACTTTTTAATGTTAAAATTCAGAATTGTTTGGCTTATTTTCCCTTCTACCTCCTAAAAAAATTCATAAAATTATTGCCATTTTTCATGAAGATTTCAGATTTATTGATCGATCTAGCATGGGTACGTAGGTGTTTTCTACAGTCAGTGGAATAACCAGTTACTGGAATTCGAATGTGTGCCCTGGAAACACCTACACATCACCAGTGCCAACATGGTCCTACAGACACCGCATTTCCTTCTGCCTCTCTGGTTATGAGCATCCAAAGGGAAAAAACACCAGTCTTCCTTCCTCACATGAAGACAAAAGGAGTGGAGTAGAAGAGAAGATAAGTCTATTTTGCACCTGCTATGTATTGGGTAGTATTCTAGGTGTTTTAAATACATGGCTATTTTTGTCTTCTGGTTTGAAATAGCACCTGACTAGCAGACCTGATACAGCCTGTACCTATCTTTGACCCTGTTTTCAGAAGATTATATTCCCATAAACTAGCACATGAGGAGTTTTCAAAACTATTTGTTAAATAAATGATGTATATCTGTGAAGATACTTACAAAAGCAACTTTAAAAATGTTGAAAGCACCACACTGTTTCTGAAAATCAAGATGAATTAAGAGCTTAATGGCAGACTCTGGGTAAATCTCAAAATATGAGGCAAATGGAGCTCTACTTTTAAAATCAATAATCAATCAACACCTCCTTATCTAGGTTTTGCCTCGTGAAAAACTCAGGTTGTGGTTCACAAGAAAGATTCTGGCTGTAGAAAGCCGGGAGCACATTGGAAGAACACGCCATCCACTCCAACCAGAGCACATGAAGAGAAGGCTATTTCATATAAGTTAAAAGTCAGAAATCTCCAGAAAATAACAGAACAAGGTGTGGGACGCATGGTGCACACAGGATCCTGGTTTACAAACTCAGGAGCAGACACAGGAAAAATGCTTAGTGCAATGCCAGCTGGGATGAAGTGTTTCCGCACACCTTGCTCACTTACCATACTAGGTGAGAAGATGGTGCATGTGAACATAGAGAGACGCGCGCTCAATGATGCCCCCTAGTACCTAAGGACACAGTGGGACCCTGAGTCCAGCCACCTTCCCTCCACCAGTGGGGAAAAGTCCGTGTCTCCACCCACTTTTCTGGGCAGCTGAAGCATTGAGACCGGGGAGCTCTTTCTTCTTTTGTTTCATCCTTTTGTTTCAGTGAACAATATAAATAAGAAATACAACATGAGGCAACTCTAAAAGCACAACACAATAAGACATCATGAATCTTGTTCTCAACTTAGAGAAAGAGCATCCTTCTGGGTGGTAACCACAACACAAATTAGAAGTGAGCCCCTGGAATTCATTCAGCATACTCAAGAGCTCAAACTCATCTCCAGTGAAAGAGGACAGGAAATTAAAACCAACAAGATTTACAAAATAAGAATATGGCTGGGCATGGTGGCTCATGCCTGTAATCCCAGTACTTTGAGAGGCCGAGGCAAGTGGATCACCTGAGGTCAGGAGTTCAAAACCAGCCTGGTCAACATAGTGAAACCCCATCTCTACTAAAAATACAAAAATTAGCTGGGTGTGGTGGCGCACACCTATAGTCCCAGCTACTCAGGAAGCTGAGGCAGGAGAATTGCTTGAACTCAGGAGGTGGAGGTTGCAGTGAGCTGAGACCACACCACTGCACTCCAGCCTGGGCAACAGAGTGAGACTCGGTGTCAAAAAAAATAGTAACAAAAAAATAAGCATATGAGAGGATGAACAAAGAGAGACAAATGAGTAAAGAAAGGAATACAAAAGGTTAAAACTGCAACAGGATTTAAAGCCATGTTGTAGACAGTGAATCACAGAACACATGACCGTGACTATGGCATATGTATTTGGGATTCTCTTTTGAACAGAGAGAAAAAGACAAAGAAATGAAAATGATGAAAGAAAAGAGCATGGTAAGTGAGCACAGATAACAGTCTAAACGTACACAAATTAACGGGTGGTCTAGAAGGGATCTCTTGTCCCTCCAAAGAACAGAAGTTATCGAACATTACCCTCTCTAACTAAAACAGCAACAACGTTGTGGGCTGATTGAGAAAGTTCACAGTGTTTCATGTAAAAGCCATAGGTGAGAGACATATTTATATATCCTCCAGCAAGTGATGAAACATTGCAAGGAGGAGGAAGAAAGCACACCCTGCCTTTCTCTGGATAAACCAGAGTTTATCTACATAAGAGAACAATGACAGATGGCCTCCAAGTCATCCTTTGGAGCATGCAGTGCCAGACTTGGAGCAGAATCTTACGATGTCAGAGGTGAAAAAAGTTGTGTCTTACAAATAGGACCAGCCAAGTTATATGTTGTTGGTGAAGCAATAATATTTTTTTCAGCTGGATTGAATTTAATTAATAATTTTTGCATCAAAAGCCACAATGTGACCATAAGGATAAACAGAACTCACATTAAGAAGAAAAGAGAGTAACAGACATACAGTGACAAAATATAGTAGAGTTGACTAAAAGCATGACAAGCAAAAACATTTACAGATCACTCTTCTTCAGTCTTTTCTAAAGCAACAAATCTAAACAATGCTATGCCTTATGTTGCTTTTTTGTTGGTGGTGGTGAAGCAATTCTGAGGGCAATTCATTATTCTATCAACTTATTTATTAACAAAACATAAAAACTGATGAACTAATCCTTTCACTTAGAAACAAGAGGAAATCAGAGCAAATACCTAGTATACTAAATAAATCAGATACCAATAAATTAAAACAGAAAAATCGATACGATAAGTCCAAACCTAGTTTGTTATCAATACCATTTTTATTTTTTTAATTTTAATCCACCTAAAATTTAAATAAAAATTATATGATGAGGGCAGGTACCATGGCTCATGCCTGTATTCCCAGCACTTTGGGAGGCCCAGGCAGGCAAATCACTTGAGGTCAGGAGTTCAAGACCAGCCTGGCCAACATAGTGAAACCCCATCTCTACTAAAAAAGAAAAATTAGCTGAGTGTGGTGGTGCGCGCCTGTAATCTCAGCTACTCGGAAGACTGAGGCAGGAGAATCACTTGAACCCAGGAGGCAGAGGTTGCAGTGAGCTGAGATCATACCACTGCACTCCAGCCTGAGCAACAGAGCTAGACTCTGTCTCAAAAACAAACAAACAAACAAACAAACAATGATATGAGGTGACTATATCGATTTGGCCACTTTCATTTGATAATAAACCCCTGTATCAAATGTTAAACTCAATTTTAAGATAATATTTGAATAGCAGTAAGGCTGGAGAAACTTTCCCAAGTAAAACTCAAAAGGAATACAGGAAAAGGGAGTTAGCTCATGTTGTAAATATTTTAAATAACTGTGTGCCATATGATGCCACGAACAGTGTAGGAACGATAACCTTCCTGACTACCCATATAATAGACAAATATCTGTATCCCTAAATCACTGAGAACTTCTGCAAATGTGTAGGTAGAAGAGTAAAGAACAAGTTTAAAAAAATAGACAGACATCTAGACTGACAATTCAAAGAAAAGAAAATTCAAATAATTATCAATAAATATGTGGTCAAGGACATATATATTGAAGCAGTGAAGCAATCTCATTCTTTTTACACACTAGCACAAATTATTAATATCGGTAACATTCAGTGTTAGCAAGAACATTAGGAAAAGGACATTCTCATGCAGTGCAGTTAGGAGAATGAATCATTACAAACTTTAAATGAAATAAACTAGCATTATCTATAAAAGGTTAAATTCCTATTTTCTCTTAACCAGGCATGTTTTCCTCTAGAAATTTACCCTATACAATAAAAATTTCAGCATGTGTATTTATCTGTATAATTGTGCAACATTATTTGAAAAAGAAAATACTGGAATCAACCATCAGTAGAGTTTAAATGAAATATCCTATAATAAAACATTATGGAATATTAAGCAGTTGTTTTATATTATTTATCAGCCCAGGGAGATATTCACTATATACCATTACTTAAAAAATATCAAGTTGCATTGTGATCTCATTTTTATAAGACAAAACAAGATCAATATCAAAAGTGTATATTCTGGATATATGAATGGGTGAATGAGAGATAGATAGATAGATAGATAGATAGATAGATAGATAGATAGATAGATATGCAAACCAAAGTGTTAAATAACACTGATTATCTGATTACCTAAAAGGAAGAATGGGAGAATGGAGAGGGATTAGGGAAAAATAAACTCTTTATTCAGATAATTTTAGATTGTTTTATTTGTTCTAATTTAATAACAAAAATTGAAAATATGAAGCACCAGTAAAATAAAGAAAAAGCAATGCATGACTTTTGGAAGGAGAAAGGAGACAATTACAAATAAGACTATGTAAGGAACAGTAAGAGACCATTCTGTGTAGACACCTATGATAATACCTTTGAAAATCTAAATGAGATGAAAAATGAACACATTTTAGAGATGACCAAATAAAAGTTATTCCAGGAAGGCAAGGATGGTTTAATTCCAGCAACTCTGGTATGTAATCAATTATATTAATAGCTCAAAAGAGAAAAATAATGTATTTATTTCAAGAAATGTCCTTAAAATGCACTGCATATGCAAAAATAAAAGGATATAAATTTCTTTGGGCTTTTATCATTAAATGCATTGGTGTGTGTAATAAACATGTACATAATAAAATTATTAGTGTACATAATAAACATGTACACTCATGCAATTAGTGATAAAATCCCAAAGAAATTTCAAACAAAATCAGAAACACTGATGTCTTTCAATTCATTTAGTACAGAAAAAAATAGGAAT
Source organism: Mandrillus leucophaeus (assembly GCF_000951045.1). Lineage (NCBI taxonomy): Eukaryota > Metazoa > Chordata > Mammalia > Primates > Cercopithecidae > Mandrillus > Mandrillus leucophaeus. The sequence continues at coordinate 512,224 of NW_012105997.1, read as the reverse complement.
ATATATTGGAAAATATGAGTCAAAAGAATAATTATTCATGGATTACCTGTCATAGGAGATAAAGTAATGAACTGAAGAACTATTACAACTAACTATATAGGTCAGAGATCATGAGATAAAAATAAGTTTAAAAAATTAGTATTTTTTCCTATATAAGAAAAATAAAAAGATAGAAAATATAATAGAGATTGCATTCACAATAGAAAGGAAAAAGTTAGAATATCAAAAAATGATTTTAACAAAAATATTTACATTTAACTGCAAAATCTATTGAGAGCCAAAGAACGGTATTTAAACAAGATCAAGAGTCATATTATGTCCATTAATAGGAAACAATAACAGAAGAAATACAATATGTCAAATCTTCCCAATCTAATTTATACATTTAATTTAATTCCATTTGTACCCC
>NW_012105997.1:507818-510790 GCF_000951045.1 Mandrillus leucophaeus | reverse complement strand
AAAAAATTAATACAAGAAAAATAAATACCTTCATTGATAAAGAGTCCAAGGCTTTGGGAGGCCAAGGTGGGTGGATCACAAGGTCAGGAGTTCGAGACCAGCCTGGTAAAGATGGTGAAATCCAATTTCTACTAAAAATTAAAAAAAAAAAAATTAGCCAGGCGTGGTGGCGAGCGCCTGTAATCTGAGCTACTTGGGAGGCTGAGGCAGGAGAATGGCTTGAACCCGGGAGGCAGAGGTTGCAGTGAGCCAAGATTGCACCACTGCACTCCAGCCTGGGCAACAGAGTAAGACTCTGTATCAAAAAAAAAAAAAAAAGAAAAAGAAAAAAGAAAAAGAAAAAGAGTCCAAGGCCAGAAACAAATGATTCACCAGAGAAGAAAGCCAAATAGCCAACAACACATGGTAATAAAAACTTCTACCTCTTAGTAATCAAATAAATGCAAATTAAAATAACAACAAAGCATTGTTTCTGTGACATCAAGTCTACAAAACTTAACCAACACAAAATGCCCAGTGTGGGTGGGCAACGGGGAGATACACACTTTCACGCACTGCTGATAGGAGCATTATTTTATATGTAATCTTTCAGAAATGCAATTTTCTAGAATGTTTCAAATTGGGAACAACCTTTAAACAGGGAATTCCACTTCTAAGAATTCTTCCTGAGGGAACAGGCAAAAGCAATTACAAATAATTATGCACCTTCACGTTCGTCACAATGATATTTGTAATGGCAAAAATTTTTACATGACCTAAATGTCCAATTGGGGCTAGTTAAATGAATTTTGCTACTTTACTCTGATAGACTAGAATCTATTCTGCCTTTTAGATTCATGTTGAGAATATCCATTCACATGGTTAAATAGTCCAAATCTACTGTCAAATACCAAGGGCAGGTTACAAAACAGAACAAATAATATCATTTCAATATAGTAAAGCAATGACCACAGTCTGCACTGAAAAGACACCAAACCATTCAGAATAGATTTCTGAATGGCATTATTATCTTCTCTTTAACTTTCAAAAGTTTTACAATGGACATGGTTTACTTTTATACATACGGAAAAGAAACATGACATTTTATTTTTGTGGCAACTTTTTATCATCAAGTTTCCAAATACTCTTAACCTCAACAAAATTCTGGGAATTGTAAGTCAGTTGGAAGTTTTTCAGAAAACAACAGTTTGTGTGACCTGCATGCCTGTCAGGCCAATGCTCAGCATCCCCCTGATTGCTGAAGCCCATTTGCAGGGGAATTAATCACCACCATACTGGGTTTCCTGAGCAGTGAAGACCCAGAGCTCCCATTGAGCGAGTGTGCACTCTGGGCTGGACGCTGGGAGGAACGTCCTAGGATGGTTTCCATTTTAAAAGTGAGGGAACTGAAGCACAGAGAGGTGAAGAAATTTGCCCCACATCACACAGCTTACAGGTGGAGGAGCCGGGATCCCAGCTCACACTCGTGGGCTGCTTTCCTTCCCCCAACACACTGTCATCTCGACTCAATGTGCACATCCCTGCAAAGAGTTATCCTTTTAAGTTAAGTGTGGTCACACAACTTGCTTTGACAAACGGGATATCGGCAGAAGTGACGTGTCACTCCCAACAAAAGCTTTACGAGTGAATCTGTGCCTCACCCTGCCCTCTTTTCCTTTGTGCCACAAGAGCTGACGATGTTCCAGATAGGAGCTGCTTTGTCAGCTTAGGTCCTGGCCAACCTCAGATGGGCATTTAGTGTAAGCAAAAAAATATACCTTAGTTGCTTTACAACTCGGAGATTTGGGGGCTGTTTGTTTCTGCAGCACAACCTAGCTTATCTTAACTGTGACATTGCCATTGAACAATAAACTTAACTGAATTTCCAACAGTAAAGAAGAAGAGTAGAATAGCATGTACTTATGTGATTCTCCTCTTTTCTGAGAAAAGAAAATGCACAAGTCTCTTAGGAGCTGGCACTAAATTTCAGAATAATTGTTTTGCCTGAATCTTTAGACCAGAGACAGTAAGAAACATAATAAATTATTCACATAAATGAGAGTCTTTCTGTTCTTCAATATTCTAATCAAAAAGTAAAAATGATATTGCCTCCCTTGCAGAATTGGGATGAAGACGAGAGATGATGTGGGTAAATTTCCTAGCACCGTGGCTGGGCTTAGCTGGCCCTTGATTACGTGTCTCTGGGTTCTATGTGGTGACAAAGTAACCTGTCATGTTGGATGGGGAGGGCAGCTGCGCATAGATTATCAATTATACAATGATAGAAGTTTGCAAAAACTGATTGTTTCTAAAAGTAAGAGCAGATGAGAAGTTGTCACTAATATTACTCTCACTCACAATCTGATATGTTAACTTGACATAAAGGGGTATTGTTACAACTCTAGAGTTATGAACAACAAAGACGTGACGTCATCAGCCAGGTGCATCCCCTTCAGAAGGAAGTGCCAAGGACCACAGCTTTTAAGAGATGGTTGAGCCCGCTATACTAGTGACCTGAGTTTCCTATAAATCTCCCACATTTACCTAATCCAGAACTGGAATTTACTGATTTGCTTGGAAGAAGTTGGTTTGTTTGTTTCCCGGAGTTCTGAAACAAAGACTATACAAGTCCTGGCAGATGGCAGAAAAGTCAGGACAGTCTCCATCAGGTCATTTTTATACAATAAAATTTCAGGGGGAAAATCAAATTAAAACATTCATCCAATTAGTAAAATATATGGGTGGAAATTATGTACCATTTTTTGATTTTTTTCTGGCTTCCATGATCCCTTTGGAATTTAATTCATCCTCTTTGCCAGTGTCAGATCTATCGACTGAGATCCCAATGTCGAAGTTAATAATATTTCAACTTGAGAATTTGGGAGAATTGTGAAATTCATAAAAGAGATATTTGAAACTCTTTATAATTATGACAAGTATATCTAGATTTACCAGAACTGCCTATATTTTGAGATGAGAAAATGTAATCTTTA
>NW_012105997.1:504031-506963 GCF_000951045.1 Mandrillus leucophaeus | reverse complement strand
AATTTAAAATGCAATCTATTAATTCATCTTTTTGTTTATTCAAAACATTTTATTGCACACCTGTTGTGAGACTCACTGTACTTGTCTTCAGAAATACCAGAAGGAACTACACTGAGGTGTTTTTTTTTAGAGCTTTCTTATCTTGCAGTTCCAAATTCCTCATTACTTCTTCCATTCAAAAAGTTCTAAGCACCTCTTCACACTGTGTCCCCATCTTTTCTTTTCCATTTTGTTTTTGTCCCCAGCATCTCAGCTGACCCCAGAGGCATCGGTGGTTAATATTCCTAATTAATATCTGTTAGCCGAGAATTGTCGACCTCCTTAAACCATCATCTATAAAGTACATTTATTGGGCTAATTTGTTTTTACTTTCATTTAGGTGCACTGATGCAAATTAAAGACATTAACTAATCAGGCCTGAGAATAATTTATAAAGAAAAAGAAAGAGGTATGTCTTTTCCAACATAAAATATACGGAATTGCTACCAAAATGACCCAACTGAGCCCTACTGGTTTATTCAATAAGGGTCCTCTCAAATTCCATCTGTGAACATTTGGTCAGTCCTTTTATGGAGAAAAGACATTTCTCTGGGTTCATATTAATTTTTGTGCACATCTGTGCACTCACCTAATCCCTACCCGCATACCACTTCAATTAAAATTAACGGAAGTCAAATCCTTGAGTGGTTTTAATTGCAATATGTAGATTATAAATGGTGCCCATCTTCAACCACACAAAAATTATTTTTTCCTTGGCCTTTCTCTCAGGAATAATATTTAACTATAGAGCTCGTTATTATGGATGAATTTTCATTTATTGTGTTACTGCTTCGCATGATACTGGGAGACCTCACCAATGGGCAAAAGGCCAATCAAAATTAATGCAAAAGTACAATTAAGGAATATTTTAAAGAAATGCCTTTTTATTCTATTCAAGGGCATACAGTGATATGCATTGCCAGAAAGAGGATAATGTTGGGCCTGCTTTAATGAGGCAAGCGTAATTATGTGTCAGCTCTATAAATGATGCGGTAAATGGTTTTTTCTCTTAAGTATGTTAAACATTGTCCTTACATCTGGTTTACAATATTTGCAAAATACTCCTCTCATAGATCCCTCAAAGATATACTTGAAACCAGCCTGTTTCCAAATTATCTGTCATTTAAACCAGCGGAATATGATTGAATACTCAGTTTCATTTCCACACACACCCTGCATATGCATTGCCATTTGCTAAACATTTTCAGCTTCACACTGCTCAACTAGTGATTCTTATCTGTACACTCAAATTAAAACAGTAGACAAAACCACCATTAAGGATTCAGCTTTTGTTCGTTTTGGCCAAAGCAAAAATTTATTTATATCCACACCCCCTTAAAAGCAACAAGTAATGTACCCTTTGTCAATTAAAGAGCAGAATTGCAACTACACGCAATCAGTGTTTTTATCTTAGGGAAGCAATTACACTGCCTCAAACAATAAGCTATGATAAATAGAATTTGTCACCAAAACAGAAAATATCATTAAGAAAGAAAAAGTCAGAGATGACACCAAGAAATGTCAACTAAGGTTAATCACACTTAATTTGAAAAGACGACTATAACTTTAAGAACGCAGCTTAGCTGGAGTTGGAGCTTAGGTTTTTATTTTACTACTTTATAGCCTGCTTCACAACTACTTGGACAAATACAAAACAAGAATTACAGTGCCCCATAAGTTATTTTAATATCCTGTAGTGGTGCATACTTCCAATGAAATCCCAAGACTATGATTACGGTTCTGTGTTTGTGTGAAAATGTCAAGTTGTTTCGAGTGACTACATACTCTAAATTATATATAACTGTTACTTTATAGCTAATAGGCACTAAAATTACTTTAAAACAGAAATGTAAAGTTATATTTTCATCCTTTTTGACAGATAATAAAGCTTATTTATGAGATACAATTTTTCAAGCATTAAAACATCTCATGTTTACAAAAACATTAAAAATATTATTACTTGATATTTAAAGGAATGAAAAAAGCAAAACCATTAGGAAAATATTTGTCCAGCTCAGTGACTACTCCACTTTGTCAAACCGTTACAACTTCACTTATGAAAGTTACTAGTTTAAACACTTTTAAAATTAAAAATATTTGTAAGTTCAAATAGAGGCCAGTGATTTAAGATCTGTCTTGTTTCATAATCTGTTGGCAGGAACAAAATACTTCCATATATATTTTAGGTGCAATGATGACATCTGATAGATTGTGTCTATTTTATTTAATCTGTATCTCCAGAAGTCATGTTAGTTAATTATCCAACCACTGAATCAGTGAGTGGAGTTAAATTATATTTGTTATTGCTCAGAAACAGAGTTTTGCATTTCTTCTTCTCCAGTGGGACTAGATTGCTTGATAAACCTGCAAATTTCCTCAGTCCATCCCTCTATCCATAACACTCTGCCAGAAGTGCTGAGGAGACCTGAAGAGAGTGAGTGAGTGAGTGAGTGAGTGAGTGAGTGAGTGAGTGAATTAGTATGTGGGTGAATGAGTGAGTGAATGAGTGGGTGAGTGAATGAATGAGTGAGTGAATGAGTAGGTGAGTAAGTGGGTGAATGAGTGAGTACATGAGTGAATGGGTGAGTGGGTGAGTGAGTGGGTGAATGAGTGAGTGAGTAAGTGGGTGAGTGAGTGAGTGAGTGAGTGAATGAGTGGGTGAGTAAGTGGGTGAATGAGTGAGTGAATGAGTGAATGGGTGAGTGGGTGAGTGGGTGAATAAGTGAGTGCGTGAGTGAGTAAGTAGGTGAGTGAGTGAGTGAATGGGTGAGTGGGTGAGTGAGTGAGTGAATGAGTGGGTGAGTGGGTGAATGAGTAAGTGAATGAGTGAATGGGTGAGTGGGTGAGTGAATGAGTAAGTGAATGAGTGAATGGGTGAGTGAGTGAGTGAGTG
>NW_012105997.1:498638-501446 GCF_000951045.1 Mandrillus leucophaeus | reverse complement strand
CATCCAATTAGTAAAATATATGGGTGGAAATTATGTACCATTTTTTGATTTTTTTCTGGCTTCCATGATCCCTTTGGAATTTAATTCATCCTCTTTGCCAGTGTCAGATCTATCGACTGAGATCCCAATGTCGAAGTTAATAATATTTCAACTTGAGAATTTGGGAGAATTGTGAAATTCATAAAAGAGATATTTGAAACTCTTTATAATTATGACAAGTATATCTAGATTTACCAGAACTGCCTATATTTTGAGATGAGAAAATGTAATCTTTAGCAGATAAGTTAATTATCCCAACAGCCAGAGCATTGTCCAGGAAGTGAGAAAGTTTATCCCAGAGTCTTAGGTTACTGACATGTAACCACAGCCTTCTCCCGTTCCCCAGGCCTGCAAGAGGAACTCAGCAACCAGAGAAGTCTTGGGCTTAATTTTATTGTTAGACAGTATTGTTCTTTTTGAATATGAATGTGCCCCTGACTGAGGTAACAGTTGGGTTTTAAGTAGTCTAAAAACATAGGAAAAAATCACGTTTTTTTAAATTATTGGCACAACATAGATTATCTCTTCGAGGTAAGGCTACCTGCTTGTAGGCCGAATGGACTCTTCCAGTGTCAAAGGCAGGGTGGTCCCATGACAAAAGGAAAGGGCAGACCTCAAATCCTCCCCCAAACCTGGCTGTCATTCCAAGTGCTGGCCCAGAAGACTCCTCAAGACAAACGGCCTACCTCTGTGGTCAGTGTTTTATTGGCTTTATGAATGAATTATAGAAATAAGGAAGGGGAGATGTAACATGTGTCTCCCTGTAGAAAGTGATTAATAAGAATCTTTGTTAGACTTGCTTTTGATAACATTTTTCTCTATCTTTGACATTTTATCAGATCCACTTTAAGAATTGAAATCATTTTGTGTTGGCTACTGTGGGGTTTTATTTTCATTTACAGTTTTTGCCTCTTTTATGTGAAATTCTGTAGAGAAGGAGATATCGTTCTGTAAAATCACAAATTACTGAAATCTAAGGTGGTGTGCTTTTGAACTTTCCTGTATCATTTATCTAAATGTATTGAGAAATCTGTGTTAAAATTTAAAATGCAATCTATTAATTCATCTTTTTGTTTATTCAAAACATTTTATTGCACACCTGTTGTGAGACTCACTGTACTTGTCTTCAGAAATACCAGAAGGAACTACACTGAGGTGTTTTTTTTTAGAGCTTTCTTATCTTGCAGTTCCAAATTCCTCATTACTTCTTCCATTCAAAAAGTTCTAAGCACCTCTTCACACTGTGTCCCCATCTTTTCTTTTCCATTTTGCTTTTGTCCCCAGCATCTCAGCTGACCCCAGAGGCATCGGTGGTTAATATTCCTAATTAATATCTGTTAGCCGAGAATTGTCGACCTCCTTAAACCATCATCTATAAAGTACATTTATTGGGCTAATTTGTTTTTACTTTCATTTAGGTGCACTGATGCAAATTAAAGACATTAACTAATCAGGCCTGAGAATAATTTATAAAGAAAAAGAAAGAGGTATGTCTTTTCCAACATAAAATATACGGAATTGCTACCAAAATGACCCAACTGAGCCCTACTGGTTTATTCAATAAGGGTCCTCTCAAATTCCATCTGTGAACATTTGGTCAGTCCTTTTATGGAGAAAAGACATTTCTCTGGGTTCATATTAATTTTTGTGCACATCTGTGCACTCACCTAATCCCTACCCGCATACCACTTCAATTAAAATTAACGGAAGTCAAATCCTTGAGTGGTTTTAATTGCAATATGTAGATTATAAATGGTGCCCATCTTCAACCACACAAAAATTATTTTTTCCTTGGCCTTTCTCTCAGGAATAATATTTAACTATAGAGCTCGTTATTATGGATGAATTTTCATTTATTGTGTTACTGCTTCGCATGATACTGGGAGACCTCACCAATGGGCAAAAGGCCAATCAAAATTAATGCAAAAGTACAATTAAGGAATATTTTAAAGAAATGCCTTTTTATTCTATTCAAGGGCATACAGTGATATGCATTGCCAGAAAGAGGATAATGTTGGGCCTGCTTTAATGAGGCAAGCGTAATTATGTGTCAGCTCTATAAATGATGCGGTAAATGGTTTTTTCTCTTAAGTATGTTAAACATTGTCCTTACATCTGGTTTACAATATTTGCAAAATACTCCTCTCATAGATCCCTCAAAGATATACTTGAAACCAGCCTGTTTCCAAATTATCTGTCATTTAAACCAGCGGAATATGATTGAATACTCAGTTTCATTTCCACACACACCCTGCATATGCATTGCCATTTGCTAAACATTTTCAGCTTCACACTGCTCAACTAGTGATTCTTATCTGTACACTCAAATTAAAACAGTAGACAAAACCACCATTAAGGATTCAGCTTTTGTTCGTTTTGGCCAAAGCAAAAATTTATTTATATCCACACCCCCTTAAAAGCAACAAGTAATGTACCCTTTGTCAATTAAAGAGCAGAATTGCAACTACACGCAATCAGTGTTTTTATCTTAGGGAAGCAATTACACTGCCTCAAACAATAAGCTATGATAAATAGAATTTGTCACCAAAACAGAAAATATCATTAAGAAAGAAAAAGTCAGAGATGACACCAAGAAATGTCAACTAAGGTTAATCACACTTAATTTGAAAAGACGACTATAACTTTAAGAACGCAGCTTAGCTGGAGTTGGAGCTTAGGTTTTTATTTTACTACTTTATAGCCTGCTTCACAACTACTTGGACAAATACAAAACAAGAATTACAGTGCCCCATAAGTTATTTTAATATC
>NW_012105997.1:495847-496446 GCF_000951045.1 Mandrillus leucophaeus | reverse complement strand
TGAGTGGGTGAGTGAGTGAGTGAGTGAATGAGTGGGTAAGTGGGTGAGTGAGTGAATGAGTGGGTGAGTGAGTGAATGAATGAGTGAATGAGTGGGTAAGTGGGTAAGTGAGTGAGTGAGTGAGTGAATGGGTGAGTGGGTGAGTGAGTGGGTGAATGAGTGAATGAGTGAGTGAGTGAGTGAATGAGTGGGTGACTGAGTGAATTAGTGGGTGAGTGAATGAGTGAGTGAGTGAGTGAGTGAGTGAATGAGTGAATGAGTGGGTGGGTGAGTGAGTGAATGAGTGGGTGAGTGAGTGAATTAGTGGGTGGATGAGCGAGTGAGTGAATGAGTGAGTGAGTGAATGAGTGGGTGAGTGAGTGAACGAGTGAATGGGTGAGTGGGTGAGTGAGTGGGTGAATAAGTGGGTGGGTAAATTAGTGGCTGGGTGAATGAGTGGGTGGGTAGGTGAATGAGTGAGTAAATAAGTGGGTGAGTGGGTGATGATGAGTGAGTGGGTGAATGAGTGAGTGAATAAGTGAATAAGTGAGTAGTGAGCGAGTGGGTGGGTGAGTTAATTGGGTGGGTGAGTGAATGAGTGGCTGGGTGGGTGGATGAGT
>NW_012105997.1:472146-495346 GCF_000951045.1 Mandrillus leucophaeus | reverse complement strand
TGGTGAGTTAATGGCTAGGTAGGTGGGTGACTGGGTAAGTGGGCAGGTGAGTTAACAGGTGGGTGGGCGGGTGACTGGGTGAGTTAATGGGTGGGTGGTTGTGTGAGTGAATGAGTGGCTGGGTGGGTGGATGAGTAATGTACAGCGCCTGCCCCTTGTCTGAGAGTCTTCATTTTATGGAGGAGGAAACAGAGAATGCCAAAATGCTCAGCCCACATCCCACAGCTGCTGGCCTTACGTTTTCCTCTTTGAAAGTGGTAAACAGTGTCGAAGACAGCAAGGAGTGGATGTCGGCCTTTTTTGAAGTTCCAGCCTGTAAGAGCTGTGCTGGACAGCGTCTATGCCCACAGATGAGATGGGCCTGCTGGGGCTTTCTTCTGGGCCCACAGCCACCTTTCTGTGGCCAGGTCAGCTTGGTTGTGGCAAGGTACAGGCGGAGGGCATCCCGTTGATGAGCCAGGCATCAGCAGGCCACACCAGTGTTGGTGTTTCAGCAAATGAGGGCTGGCCAGGCCACCATGCTGGCTCCAGTGGAGTGGGCTGTGTCAATGGCCTTGTTCTGGGTACTCCATGAGGAGGGGACACTCCACAGCTCAGGGCACACCTACTGTGAGTCCAAGGCAAAATGCAGGGGGGGAAATATGACAACAAAGGACCCCTGGAAACACAATCCCTTCCAGAGGGACCTGAAAGGAAGCATTTCAAAGGTACCCTGGATGGACACTAGGGGCTTCAAGCTGCTGGCCTTCCATGCCCTCCCAGCAGCACTGACTTCCTCAAGGGCATCACCTCCTCCCCACAGAAGAAAGTCAAACCTCCTTCCCAGGAATATAAACACAGAGGCTGTGGAGTTGTCTCCTGGAAACAGTGGTGCCTGCACCGCGTCTGAGGGGCCCTGCTGCGAGCGCCCCCAGCTTCCTGGTTTTTGTTCCCTGAGGAGGCCTTGGCTCTTGCTCATCCCAGCTTCCCACCAGCTCCCTGCCAGAAAAGGCCCTTTGTGCTTTAGGGGCCAGAACTGGGTTCTCTTGCTTGTAACCAAATAATCCATAGCGCCTGATGGCACCGTCCTCTCGTTCCTGCTGGTCACGAGCTCGCCAATGACATGGTGGCCCAGTCCTCTGTCTGGATTTCAGACCCAGGATGGAGAGACCTTCTGCTACCCTCGGCTTCACTACCTGGAAGCTGTCCCGCGTCCTTTGCAGAGCCCAGGTCTGAAGGAATCCAGTAGTGAAGGAACATGAGTCACACGGCCTCCCTGCCCCACTAGTACTGTGAGCACCACGACGTCCACATCCAAGCCCTGAACGCCCTCCAGGGTTCTTTCAGGTGGCAGGTTCCAGGCCTATTTCACGCAGCTTCTGCCAATACGCTCTTTCTAGGAAGAGATGGGGTTCCTGTCCCGGGAAGGTTAATGCCTCTCCTCCAAGCCCTCAGTTAGCCAGAGGCCTGCCCAGGGCTCCCCCAGTGACTTTGCCTCCAAGACAACATCCTCATGGCCACCCTGTCTGATCTGCCTTCATCTGCAGGCCCATGCCTGCCTTCTCAGGAAGGAGAGTGAAGCACAGCCCCTGAAAACTCCGGCCCGTGCCACCATCGGGGCAGCCCAAGGCTCCAGCACAAGAAGGCAGTCCGTCCTGGGCATCAGCCATGTCCACCCAGCCACCAGGAATCTTGGCTCCGCTGCCCAGGGCAGGGAGTCAGATCTGAACTCCAGCACCATGGTCTCTGCAGGAGGCCCAGCGGGAGCCTAGTGAGCAGCTAAACCGAGGACAAAATGTTTAGCTGTGTTTTAAAAGACTAATCTCTGATCACACCCCACAGACTTTGTTCCTCCTCCCGAGCCATCATTAACTATTAATCCAGCTCACGGGCAGGGGAAGAGAAACCCATCTCTTCTGTTTAAAGGAGGAAAAAATCACAGCATTACAGGATTGTGAAACAAAATGTGTTAGGAAGATATAAACACTGTCAAATCTATTTCAAGGTTCACTTACATAGGAGTGCAGGTGTGTGTGTGTCTACGCATCCATCCCTGTATACAGGGGTATGTGTGCTTATGCATGTGTCCCTGTGTACAGGAGTGTGCGTGTTTATACATGCATCCCTGTGCACAGGGGTGTGCTCCTGTATGCATGTGTCCCCATGTACATGTGTGTGTGTTTATGCATGCATCCCCGTGTACAGGTGTGTTTATGCATGCATCCCCGTGTACAGGTGTGTTTATGCATGCATCCCCATGTACGATGTGTGTGTGTGTGTTTATGCATGCATCCCCGTGTACAGGCGTGTGTGTGTGTGTATGCATGCATCCCCATATACAGGTGTGTGTGTTTATGCATGTGTCCCCGTGTACAGGGGTGTGTGTGTGTGTGTCTGTGTGTGTTTATGCATGTGTCCCCGTGTACAGGGGTGTGTGTGTGTGTGTCTGTGTGTGTTTATGCATGTGTCCCTGTGTACAGGGGTGTGTGTGTTTATGCATGTGTCCACATGTACAGATGTGTGTGTGTTTATCTGTGTTTATGGGGGTGTGAACGGGGTGTGAGTGTTTATGCATGTGACCACATGCACAGGTATGGGTAGCTGGGAGCACTCCTGAGCCAATGAGATTTGCTAAGGAATTCTTTACCTTGATGTTGATTTAATACCAGATGAACCTGAGAAGGCAGAGAAATTTACTTGTTGGGTTAATACAATAATATGTTTAATCTGTAATGGCAGATGTAACAATTTCTTTATTTTTCTCAGGAGTTATTATGAAATATCCTATTGTTTATTGACTAGATCAAATGAGAGGATGATGGATATATGTTGTTAGCCAAGGTGAAATATGGTATAATACAACCAAGTGTCTTTTTAGAATTTAGGCAAATAAATGTGCAAATCCATGCCACAAGATAGAGATGATACAATATTCAAAACCAGGGTCACTAAACACTTCCACTTCACATGAGAAACAGGTAGAGTTGAAATCTTTGTACTGCTCTTGTTTCAGCATCTTGAGAGGCACGAAGTCCACTCCTCTCCTGGTCCTAGATGTTTGTGGTGGTGTTTGCCCAGCAAGTTTTCCCATCAGCCCTTCTTCTGAGAACAAAGCCCTTATTTGTGTGGGGTCCATTCCATGGGGCACCAGGAGGGCTGACCCTTTCTCCCCAGTGGCAGGGCCTCTGACCCAGGCCCAGCCATCAGAGTTCCACATTGCCCAACCATGTAACTGGTCCTGCCATAGTCACAGCCCCGAGCCACAGTTGTCTCTAAGACCTAAGATCTCCTTTCACTAAGATCACCACCCTTTGATCACGGTGCAAGTGGCCATGTTTTCTGTAACATGGGGAGAACCTGCCTGCAAATGAAGCCAACACAGAAGAAAACAGAACCTGGAGATGAAAAAGATGGATCAGATAGACTTCTGATGACATAGGCTAAACCTCTGATCCAGCCAATTCCTTGGCCAAACCTACTAAACGCCTGCTTTGGTGTAAGGAGTTATAGCTGGGAACTCAGTCACTTGCAACCAAGAGGATACTGACTAAATATTGACCTGTGTCAATGTTTCTTTCTCTCACTCATTATTTCATTATTCCACACATTCTTCAGTGACCCAATAGTTAATTCACCTGCTTTTTAAAAATTGCTAGCTTGATTTATGGCAATAATCACCAAAAAAACAAAAAACAAAAAACAAACATATTTCTTTCTTAGGCAGGGTAGAGAAAAGCTCAGATCAGTGAACTATAAATAACAAAAGGTGTTACCTTTCATGACAGCTTATCAAATTTATTTTCATAAAATTTTGAAATTAAAAGTAAATCATATCTTAACAGAACAATCACTAACTATGAGTCAAGACTGATTTAAGCAGAGAACTTGTGCAGAACTGAGCTTGAGGGGTGTGTGTGTTTGGAGTATGTCCACTTTTAGGTGATGGAAACATAACTGAACCAGAGAATCCAAATTTGGGGAGCTGCAGGGATCCCAGAATCCCCTCTCTACCTGTTCCCCATCAGGAAGCGGAAGTGATGGAACTTGTCCCAGGTTGTGAAGCACGTTAAATTCTGTCAGTCATTCTCCAAGAAGTACAGTCAGCAGCTGCAGTAGACAAAGAGTTGGTTGCGAGGAAGAAATTGGCAGAAGACATCCCAGACGGGAAGGCCTTCAGAAGACAGAGCGTTAGGGTTTGCCAGAGTGCAGGTTGCCATCAGAGAGACACTGCGGAATCCGAAAGTGCAGGGCAGAGAAACCAGAATGGTTCAGAGTTTGAGAGTAAGACTAAGAAGATAGGTGGGTTAAGTTTATCCTAAACCATCCACCCCAAACAGACGAAGATTTTCCCCAGGACTGCCGGCTACTCAGTGCCCATAAGTCAAAAGTAGATGGGGAAATGGATGGTTGCCAATCCAATATTTGACTTAACAACTAATTCAAAACTGGGAAACACTGGCTGAGGTTAGAGAAAGAAATAATACGTTATTGATTGAAGTGCTAGGCAGGAGACTGGAACCATGCAAGAATTTTAGGAGTAAACTTTTGTAAGTGACTAAATCACTTTAGCTAAATGGATTCCTAAATGACACCCTTAGAGGGTGGATGGGAAGCTCATTTCTACATGTTAGAACTGATTTTTCCTTTTGAGAAAATTAAACTTGGGAACCATAGAGAAGTGGGCCAGAAGGATTGAGGGAAGTTTGTAAGTGTCTGGCTGTGGGTTGAGCTGCCGAGCTTGGACTTGGAACCCAGGGTTGGAAGGAAGGAGAACAATTTATGAGGCTGAGGGGGGAACAAATCCACAAGTTATTTTTAATAGACGTCTTTTGACTACATACTCATTGTAGAAGAAATCTATATTCTTCATGGGCTTGAAGACATTGTGGGAGCAGCCTCGAACTTTTCTCAATAAATTGTTCTTATTTCTATGAAAAATATTCCTGTAACACATGGCAGGCATCCCTCCAGTTTACTCCTCAGTGACTTTCTTGAGTCTGCCATGCAGCTCACTTTGCTCTGGGTTACATAAGCCCAGTGGCTTTGTCCTGTTGTCGGGCGTCCTGCTCTCCAAACGCACCTTCCATTTTCTTGTGTACCCCTGCACCTGCTACCCTAAGCCCGACCCTCTTGCCTCTCCTGCTGCTCTAACCTACACAGAGCCCCAAGTCATGGCCAGCAAGGTGGGGAGATGCTTACGGTTCCCTCACTTGCCGCTCCTATAGAGGAGCTGGCAGTGTCTCCGCAGCACAGCCACTCTAGTGGCTGGGACCATTCTCCACTCCACTTGCTCAGGGGTTGGCATTCCTGATCTTCTGCTCCATGCTGAAGATCCCGGCCGGGCTCCTATTCCTGAAACCAGGAAAGGTTTGAGTTTTGTGCTCAAGGCCCCTCTCCCTATCCCTAACTTCCCTGAAAACTGTGCACGGATGCCAGTTCTTCCCCGGCGCACCTTGCTGAGGCCAGGTGAGCACCTCCAGATGGCCAGAGGGAAAGTGGAGAACTTCCCGGGTGGTTTTGTGTACTTAGGAAGCCATCCCTGCAGCCGCAGTCGGGCCCACAGTCCTTCCCATTATTGCGGACACAGTCACCTATAACCACTCTCTATGTGGGCCTCGGGCACTGCTGGGCCTTTTCCTCTGCATACAGGCCCTCTCCCTGTACACACAGCTTCAGCACCATCTTCCCTTGAACTTAGTTCTTTTCATTAGGATATGAGTTCTCAGATTTAATAAAAGCCAAAAATTGATGAAAAAGAATTTGGTTGGCTGATTAAAAAAGGTTAAACATTTGTAAAGAGTCCTTCTTATTCAAATCACTTCTCTAAACATCCTTGAAAAGGAAACCAATGTCTTTGACCAGGTACAGCTCCACCCAATCTCACCAGAAACCAACAGGCCAAGACATAAGCAGTGAATCCTTATCTGAGAAGGCTTTCAGGTGCGCAACCAGGTGCATTCTCTTCAGGTGCATTCTCTTAGCCGACCATGCTGCGGCTGTGTTTACCATGGAAGTCTGTGCACCGGTTCCTCTCGATGGCTCCCACATCCTGAGCTGTCAACCTTAGTCCTACCAGCGTGGCTTCTACCTTGTCTCCAGTGGGTTGGCCTGAGCTCTTCCACTCCACTTCATCTGTCCTGATACATCAGCCCTGAATGCAGGCTAAAAGAAGACAGATTCCTGATGAAATAAGAAATGGTGTCAGCACTCATATAGAGCTTAAATGCAGGCCTTTCAGTACATTTTAAAGATGTATGAATAAAGGCATTCCCAGCAAATCTTGGGCACTTCATCGATCATATGGAAAGCTTTTAAAATAAAGTTACTAATATCTTAAGATGAGTGAACAGAAACAGTACTAGTAAGAGACGTTCTTTTTACAACTTTAAAAGCTGATCAAGTCAGCCAAAAACACAGCCCTTCGTTCGAGAGCCTTAGACAGCTAGGACTCGGGGCATCTGCGTCTTCTTCATACTTTTCTATACTTTGGAAATTTACGGTGAGAAGCATGAATTTTCTTTGTCAACAACAACAACAAAAACCTAAAATTTCAAAGTTGGTGTAAGTTATAAAATACCAACAAAGCTAAGAGCCACTCAATTGGAAAGAAAACTTCCAGCAATATTTAGGCGGTGATATATATCCACAATGTGATTTCCAGGATAACAGTTATTTTATTTGCTTACACAATTTGTAAAGTTTAGGCGAAAAGAAAACATCTATCTCTACATATTGCACTTGCTCAAAAAATGCAATGGCTTATCTCTAGAAGGCGTGTTTCTTGTGTCATTTTGCCGTGCAATTGCTCCATATTTAAAAATGTTGACTGCAATCATAAAGCGTAGTGTTTACAATTCAGTTCAACTCACACCTTGTCCTTGCAGAAGGGAGTTGTTTGTCTCTGTCCTCTGATGGACTGCACGGGATGATGCTCAAAACATGGGGGTAAGAAAGAAGGAGAGCATGCAAGTCATCACAAATGAATCCAACTTCATTTCATCAATTAAACAGAGTGGGCGCTAAATATCACATTTGATTCAGAAATAAAGAATATGTAACTCAAAACACAAGCATCCAATGCACAGCTGCATCATATAATGACATGATTTTATATGAGAGATTATCAAGTCTTGCAAAGGTTAAAAGCAGGCATTTCCTGAGCCCTAGAGGCCTGCAGCTAGTGGAAGGCTGCTGTGACAGAGCGCCGCCCTTGTGGCTGGCAGTTCACAGAGGGTTTTGAAAGTGATTGGCTCACATGGTTGAACTATTACTTTAGATCACCAGTGACATTCTAGCGACATCACTGGTGACATTCTAAAATGCAGTGGTTGTACTGATTCTCGTAACATTTATGAAATAAGACAACAGACCCAAGGGAGTACATCCAGTCTGGAAGTTTTATCATGACCCACTCTTTGCTCCAATAGGGTGAAATAATATTTCCAAAGATTATTAAGGATATTATTACATCCTTTAACACACACACACGCACACACATATCTGTAATATTAAGAATATTCCCACAGAATATTAAGGATATTAAGGAAATGAAATGAAATGAAATGCATAATAATGAAGCTGATTTCTCAGTTTGAGGAAAATATTTAAGGTGATACAGCCACCGATGAGTGCCTCCAGCAGTCAGCTTTTGGACTGAGGCTTCCAGAGGCAGCCAAGTAGGTAGTGCCCCTGCAGACCCCCATCAGCCTGGTCTCCCTCTACCCCTGCCCCTGCCAGGGATGCAGGAAGAGCCACATTCTCGAGAGTGCTGGGAGCATGTGCCTGATGGGTTGGAGACAGAGCTGGAGGCCAGAGAGGCCATGAACTTGAATATTCTGCCCAAGCCAAAAGGAAGTGGAAATGAGAGGATGGGAAATATGAGTCCAGAGCACTGGGCCTTCCAGAGGCAGTCAGAGGAGAGGGTTTCTCAGAGATGCTTCCACCTACGAGCTCCATGCACCTTCCCAAGGGAACAGCGTGGTGGCTCACCATGACGTGGTCAGCCACTCTGGGTCACCAGGCCACCCAGTTGTGCCCCTCAGGCTTCCAGGCTGAGCCAAAAGGTGACCTCTGAATGCCCCCAGGGTCAAACTGTTTGCAGCCTGAGATGCCCTGTAAATTGGAGAGACCCTGGTGCTCCCTCTGGCCACATCAGGTGGGCCCTGTGATGCTCCTGGAATCTCCAACCTGAGGTCGGGTGAGTCCTGGGATTCTGCCTCTCTGATGAGCTCAGGGTGGAACTAAAATTGCTGGCTGTACTTTAAAGACTAGAAGTCTGGAAACCACGGGACTTTTGAGAAAGCCTAGTGCTTACGTAGGAACTGTTAGAGGTTCTTCCTTTGGGGGTGTGTGTGTGTGTTTTCACATTAAATATGTTGTTTAATGAATAATCTTATAGGGAACAATTACCAGGGTCTAACATGCCACATGCCCTGTTCTGTAGACTGGTAGGAATTTGCCTCAAAGATACAGAATTTAAGTTCATTAATTCTAAACCTAGATTCTCTTTACAAAGGACAGTAAAATACCTATGCCAAAAATCATCAGTATTTGGTAACTATTAACTGTGGTGACAAGTGATAATGGGGGGTTAACACTTAGCTTGGAGCCCGTTCATATATGCTAATATAAATTATCTGGGTCCTGAGCCTAGCAGGACACACTTACTAGCAAGGCAGTGAGATCAGCAGCAACTGTTTGAGACCATTTGCTCTGTATGCAATTCACACTTGTCACCACCACGGCCAGTCACAAGGAACATTCAGGCAAGTACTTCTCTTAAGGTCACCTCATTAGTCAAAAGGCCATCTGAGCTACCAGAGGAGAGAGGGTCTGTGGAGAGCTGCCAGCATCTCTGGGAGGGCCATGAGGAGTAGCTATTCGTTTTCAAATGAAAACTTTTTCGGTTCAGAAGCAAGCTAAGATGCAGGAGAAAATCATTTAAAGTAGCTCAGTTGCACAAAGTCATCTACAAAGGAAAATGTGAGCTGAACCGCCCAGTTTCAAAGCTGAACATCGATGACTGTATGCAACTTCCCAAATTAAGAATTTCTAGAGCAAAACGTTAGGCACGAGCAATCTCTAAAAGTTTAAATTCACGTGGCATGGTTTTTCAAAATTGAAAATGAAACCAGCGGCTGTGCTCCCAGCGACAGCCCTACTCTTGACGAACACAGTGCGGATGCAGGGGCTTTCGAGGTGGAGGAAAGGGGGATGCATTGCTCCACTCCCTGAAAAATACCAGAAGCAGAGGGGAACCCATTCCACAATGACCCGAGAACAAGTCATGGGAGACCAATTTGATTGTGTCTCCCTGATAGAATTTCAAGATTCACCAACGCTGAGTGCAATACACATATTCTAGTAAAAGTTTAACAAAGCATTTGACAATAAGATCTATTAGATTGCAGAATGGACTTCCAAAGGAAGTTGTGGGAGGGCTCTCCCTAGCGAGCTTTCAAGTCAAACAAGACAACCCATTTGAGGAAGCATATTGCAGAAGACAATTTTTTTTTTCTTCAGATTCCTTGATTTAACCGGACTACTTAACACTTCTTGCATAAAAATATAAGCACGTTTGAAACAAATCCCTTTTCCAAAGAAAAGCATAGGCATAAGTGTGGGTTTACTGTGCCACTTTTTCTTTTTAAAATTCTTAACCTAGAGAAAGTGGGATCCTCCCAGAGGACCACAGAGAGAGCCAGAGAGCAGCCAGCCATGCCCAAGGAAGGCAGAGCACAACTGACCGGCGACCAACGCCTAAGGACACGGGCATCTCTGTGAACAGCAAAGGAAAATGGGCGTTGGGCCACACACACACTGTCTTCTACAACCTGCTCCATGGCCAACCCACATATGGGAGGGTATCCAGTGACATTTCTTATCAATAGAGGAAAAAGAATCATCCACACAGCTTGACAATTCAAGCAATGGGCACACGACACAGTTTGAAACCCAGGTCCCTGTGTGTCCAGTATGATAAAGTACATAAAAGTGTGCCATTTCCTATCATTTCTTATCTTTAACCAGCCATACAAATATTGATAAGCCAGGAAATTCCAAAATGGTGCTGGTCCAGTATATAAACACTAATTGCTTTCCTCGTTGCACTGTACCATTTTTGAGAGGAAAAACGTGGAATTTTTTAAACCTTGATAGAAAATATATGCAGAATTTGTTTTCCAATGAACGCCTAATAAGGCTACCTCTTAAGTCTAGATATGTAAAAAATTGCCCTTTTCACAGCTGATAAAATACAAATTAATCCTTAGAGGATTTAATATGTGCCTATTTATTACTTTCAAATCTGAACGTACCATAGCAATTAATATGGCTTCTATTAGCCTGTGAGAAAATCAGTAACTGCCTTTGAAACAGGAAATAAATGCAAAGTTGACCCTGTTTTAAATGCCTTCTACCTTGTGTGTGTGCATGTGTGCAAGTGTTTACTTTCAGATGTGCTACCAGAGGTGTGATTTGATGCCCTTCAGAAGATCACAATTGCCAAAGCGCCTCTGTAGTTATAACATTGCTTCTAGAATCAATTTGAGTTCCACAAGCTTTAAATTGCAGTGTCTTCAGGGTATGAAATAATGTTGTTTGTATGCAACTGCAAGTTCAGTTTATTATGAGAAGTGAAAACATTTTAAAAATTAAAGAAACATTTTTCTTTGTGTTCACAGTTCATTGTGTTAGTTTAACCCCTACACTTAACCTCCACAGTTCATTTTATAAATTCGCCTTTCATGTATTTTTGCATGCATGCAGACTTAACCCTTGGTTACCAAGGTCTTTTTTGGCGTGCCAGGTAAAATGAAGGCTTTTGAGAGCAAATATATGGTTCTCCCATCTGCCGGGAGTGTGTAGTTGGTAGACTGCAGAACTATGTAATTACATTTGCAGAAATTTGAGTATTTCTCACTTCTTAACCCACCCTTCTAAGAAGGCCAATCATGTCTATTTTTACCTTCATTTATTTAACATATGTATTTCTGTTTTCCTGATTGGATTCAAAGCATTTCAGGCCATAACAACTTATAACCTAAGCCATACTGAAGTTTATTTAAATCTGTGTATTTTTTTTTATCCATTGATGTTTCTCACTGTTGATACTGAGCAGTTTTCAAAATAAGCCCCCCTTTTCTTCATCTTCCACCCACAATTTTAATCTCAAACTAAAAGGGTCATTTAATTTTCTGCTTCAAACATCAACCCTCCCAATTACCACAGTACTTCTTCTTTAAGTACATGACAATCGGGCAGGTTTTATTCACATTTTTTAAGAAGGGATGTCTGTTTGATATTCTGCCTTTGTGTATTCATCGGCAAAAGTCTATATAATTTCCCGTAATGGTCTTGGTTTATTTACAATTTCAGCAGTCGTATTTGTTTAGGCTAAAAGAACGCCTCTGTGGGGTTAAGGAGAGCAGCTCTCTTTGCTCTGAGAATTATGTCACCTTCCTCTGTCCCATTTCAGCCCATGGAGTTCTTCTGACAGACAGCACGAACAAATCTGCATAAGGAAAAGTAAGTGACAGCTGGGGTCAGGCTCTCTCTGTTTAATGACACTGCCAGTTACACATTTTGAATTGTTTAAATATGAGTCTACAGCTTCCACAATCATCATTTCACTGGATCCACTTTTCATACCCAACAGCCAGGAAACTGACACGTAATTACACACTTGCTGATGGTATCGCGGTGCCGATAATTAAAACTGCCACCCGAGGATTGCGATTGCTAGTCTACAGCTGGGATGTTGTCAGGAGGCAGCAACTCCAGCGGCTTTTAACGCCATCTCCTTACAGGTGGACCTGGAGTCCCAGCACCGGAGGAACCGGCCAGCCTCCGCACATCATTCGCAACGTCTCGCACAAATGAAGAAAATCTATTAACAATCCAATAAGTGAAATACAAACACGGTGACCCGGGGGTTAAACTGTCTGCTTGGACGCAGGAGTCAGATCCGTTAGCTATTGTTCTTTTTTCTCCCTTTTGCTGTATTTACCGAAAAGATCGCCAAATGGTCTCCCACCTCTGAGTACAGCTTCAAGTTTTCACGGGTGAGGCTGGAGATGGTGCGAAGGAGGGGTAGCTCAGTGCCTGCCTGAGCTCATTCCCGTATCTGAATAAAGAAATAAGGGAGACCCAGGAAAAAAAAAAAAACACAACTCTAAACTCTAACTAGCTTGTTAACTAAGAAGAGATTTAATTTCTTGGGAGGAAATGAGATTGAGGTAGAAGAAGACTGGGGTGGTAGATGAATTCTGACCTCCCCGGAGTTCAGAATAATCCTCACGCATTTGCCCAAGAAAGGGATCGTGCTGACGGCATGATGTCTGGTGGCTTCCTTCATCCATGCAAGGACACACAGAAAGGGCAGAAGTGTGAAGAGTTGCTAAAATAATCTAAATAGGACAGACAGGGAGTGCAAAAAAAGACAGGAGCCACCGTGAGTAGGCAAGAGCTGTGGATTTATGAATGCAAAACATTAAAATATTAGAAACAGGTAACTGGAAAAGTTAAAGCTGCCATAGAGAAGTGAAAATCCAAATTTTAATAGGCCCCGACAGCATGACAGAGGCAGCTTTGCCCAGAATGAAGTATATTTATTCAATTCAAAAATGAGCAATGTATTCATTGCATTAGGCCCACACCTTATCATCAGCGTGGGTCTAGGTGTGGTTCATGGACTGCCTGCCTTCCTAAATAACCTCCTAGTGCGTCTGCACTGGGAAAATGAAGACAGAACTTCCACCCCCTCACTGAACTGAGCACAGGGGTAACCACCACAGGACAGGATTCAATCTGTCTCATATACAGGGACAGGTTTTCCTGATGCCTTCTGCTAGGTTGACCCACTGTCCAGGCTTGCTGGGACTAAGGGGTTCCTGAGATTTAGGACATTCAGTGACACAGCAGAAAGTCACACAGGACAAGTTGGCCTCTCCCACCCATTCCACTCCCATCATATTAAAAAGAAAGTTGAATTGATTTTCTTTGACCTTCAAGAAACCCTGATACAGAATTAGAGAATTACAAATTTAGGGCTTATACAGACGGGCACCTTTATCCCAAAAGTAGCAGATGTGTGCTGGGTGAGGGTGAATATAAGGTACTTTCTAAAAGCTCTCATTTTAATCTACTGTAATTTAAAACATTTTAATATTCAAGTCACAAGGATAAGTTATGCAACGGAAAACAAACTTGCATGAACTTTTAGGAAGAAACATGTTTTCAATTTTCAGAGGATGTTTGCTCTTTGGGCTTGTGGACAGCCAGGGTATAGTCCACACCTGGGGCATATTTATGGTTGCACTGAAGCAGAGCTGATCCACTGTACTTTGTCTGCCTGCAAGCCATAAAGAAAGGACTTGTCCAAGGACACCTTGAAATTCATCTCCCAGTGTTCTTCCCTGCTTCTTTCTCTCCAGGTCCCTAAGATCCGCTAGGATTTCTACAGGAAGGCAGCATACTATGGGTGTGCATGCTCTGCCCTCCCCTGCTCCGTGGCCCCAGCAGTCCTCACTGGTCTTATCTATAAGTGGTGATAGTATCAACGTCCACAAAGGCTACGGGAGGATTAATGTCATCTCACCAATGTGGAGTGTGTTGGCCTGCTTGTTCTTGCTGCTATCAGGTGAACAGCTATCAGGTGATGGTTTGGTGGTTAAAGATGAAACAGTGATGGAGTTATTTCATACACACATTTCACAGATCTTAAATGCTTTATTGGTTATGATTTTCATAGAACTCTCATTAAATTTTCATAATTGTGTGTTCTTAAAGTAAGTGCACTGGAACAATCTCATTGGTCAGTTCTCAGATGACATTCAATAGTGCACATACCTTGCCTCAGATATTTTCCTAGTATTTGTGTATTGTTTACATTTATCATATGCATATTAGTTATAGTTGGGCTGTATTCTCTCCCCAACTCCCAAAATGGATCAATGACTCAAAAGTAAAACAATTTTAATATTGATTGTTTTTAATATTGAATAAATACTTATATATTTTAGGAAATCTTTTAATTTTTAAAATGTTAATAAAATACTCCAACATAATAAATATTAATAATGAGCTTGGCACGGTGGCTCACGCCTGTAATCCCTGCACTTTGGGAGGCCAAGGTGGGTGGATCACCTGAGGTCAGGAGTTCGAGAGCAGTCTGACCAAAATGGTGAAACCCCATCTCTACTAAAAATGCAAAAATTAGCCAGGTGTGGTGGTGTATGCCTGTAATCCCAGCTATTCAGGAGGCTGACGCAGGAGAATCGCTTGAACCCAGGAGGCGGAGGTTGCAGTGAGCCGAGATAGTGCCATTGCACTCCAGTCTGGGTGACAAGAGTGAAACTCAGTCTCAAAAAAAAAAAAATAGCAATAATAACTAAGACTCCAATAAGAACATTCCTGCCAAGACATTTATAAACCTGGTCACCAGTGAATGACAGAGATGATGGTCAGGGAATTAGAATAAAAAGCTATTGGAAAAAGCCCCTTATGATGTCACATGCTATCAGTGGCGATTGTTGTCATGTGAACATCCTAGCGGGTCTTTGGATGCAGTACGTTGATCCAAGTCTTATACTACACAGAGCCCAGACTGACTCTGGCATCACCTGGACCAGCTACAAGATGGATAGGCATGATCACAGCCTGCCGTCCATGGCCCATGGTTGGGGGACATCTTGAGCAGCTATGCTGCAAGAAAGAGTTTTCACAATTATTGAATAATCATCCTGTGAGCAATGATATGAACTAAAAAACCAAATACAGAAATCAGCCCTGTTGGGACAAACAGATCACATCTGGAACCTGATTTACATGTGGGGGTTTTGCTAATAGGGAATTGGGGGCCTCTGGTCTTGATTCAGGATTGATGAAAATAATAAAAATTGTGAGTATTACCAAATCGCGGAAGCAAATTGTGCAACTTACAGTGTGCTGGGCAAATAAATGCAGAGCTGGGTTATTTTCCCACACTGGGCAGCAAGGTTCTCACTGGGTTTGAGGTTTAGACATGAAGGATGAAACAAAAACTTGCCTTCATGGCACTAAAATGCCATTAATGACCGTGGTCTGAAATTTATTTACTTATTTATTACTTAAAAAAATATTTTTACAGTCAGGGTTTTGCTCTGTCACCCAGGCTACAGTGCAGTGGTGCAATCATAGCTCACTACAGCCTCAAACTCCTGGGCTCGAGCAATTCTCCCACTTCAGCCTTCCAAGCAGCTGGGACTACAGGTGTGCACCACTGCACCTGGCTAATTTGTTTTATCTTTTATAGATACAGAGTCTCTCTATGTTGCTCAAGCTGGTCTCAAACTCCTGGGCTCAAGCAATTCTGCCGCCTTAGCTTTCAAAGTGCTGGGACTCCAGACGTGAACCACCACCCTCGGATGTTGCCTGCATTTAGAAGGTGTGTTTAAGTAACCTTTCCTAGGGATATATTTGGTATTTTGAAGAGTCTAACCTATCCCTTTAGGACTAAAATACAACATGTTTGATGCTGAGGAAAGAAATATTAAAAATTTCTCAGTAAGACCAAACTGTAGGATGCACAGCTTATCTCCCAGAAGTTTGAGTCTTTCCAAACACTCAATGCTTTATTGCACTATGAATTAAAAAATGATATATTTTAGGGGGAAATATTTTAAATCTACATTTAAGTAGAGACACCAAGCACAACAGAATACTGTTCAAATCCAAAGGCAACCAAATCGAGTCACCATTTTCCCAAACTGGAACATTCAGACTTGTCCTATAGGGAGGCACAGCCCCATCTACCCAGCATCCAGGGGACCCAGGAATCCTGGGAGGCACCTTCCTGCAGTCGTCAAATCCACATTCAATCTGGTGACAGGATCTGTGACCAATGTCATCAAAGCCCCCGGACAACGGGTGCAGACAGAGGCGTTCATACCACCCAATCCCAACCAGGAATGATGCCCACGGCCTTCCCAGCAGCCATCATTGCAGGTTGGGATTTTCTCATTTAGGATTTGTAAAAGATGAGAAAAGAAACAGCATGAAGGTTAACATAACAAAAGACTTAACTCTCTGTAAACCGAGGTACATCATGTCATCCTCACTAATGCATACATCGTAAGAGTTCTTATTAAAAAGGAAACATACGTTTTAAAAATTAAATTGAGAGGTATTATTTTCATTCACCAAATTCCCAGTCCCTTCCTATTATACTTTGAATTGGGACAATTCTATGCTCTGAAAATCTGGGCATTTCTGAGTCTTAAACAATCAAAAAGCAAAGACGGGCCCCAGTGCCCACATTTAAGTCATTCTCTAGATGCGGCTGAGCAAAAACTACACATGTGACTGCGCATTTGTGAATTTTATGGGCTTTTTCTCTTTGAATCTGGCAGTCAAAGTAGCCATCCAGCCAAAGACAAGATCTACAGGGAAAAGAGATACATGTGCATAAGAACAGGAAGTCAGAATAAAGCCATTAATATCTGAATCCGATGCGCTGTGGGATCATTCTGTTACGCGACACTAGTGCTCTCCCGCCACAGAGTCCCGTGGAGCCAGATGCGTCCTGGCCTTCAGAGGTGCTCAGGCTGCCACCGGGGTTAGCACTGGGAAAAATTAAACCACAGCAACCCCGCCCGGTGCAGGACAGCAAGCAGTGAGAAGGGGGCAGATCTGAGGCTTTTCCATCTTCAACTGTCCCCATGCTTAAGGGCAGATGGTGGATTCCGGCCTTTCTCTCCTGCTGGGGTACAGGTGTCTGTGCAAAGGGATGGACATATGCACTGAGCTCTTGGAGACTTCATTTCCATTAAATTCTGAGGAGGAGTCTCCGGCCTGGAAGTGAGGTGCTGTTCCCACCCAGGTCCCCTCACGGGCCCTTTCCTTTGGTGACCTAGCACTTCTCTCCAGGCTCTTCTGGTACACTCAACCTTCCCACCAGGTCCTGCAGGGGTCGGGGAGCTGCATGGAGGAAGCACAGGAAGGCTGGCCGTGGGAGGGAGAGAAGCTGACACTGAGCCACCTACACACCTTTGCCCATTAGATCTGTCCGTGGAGAAGCAGTGCTGAGAGGGAGAGCCAGAGGCTGCAGGTGACAAGATGGCCAGGGGCCCCAGGCGTCGGCGACAGACCAGAGGCCATTGGTCTATGGTGTCAGGGCAAAGGCTCGGGCTGCGGTGGAAAGGGAAGATGGAGCAGAGGCCGCGAAGACTGCCAGAAAGAGCTGGCGGCATGCCCGAAGGCAGTCCTTGCTCACATTGGGCTGGGCTGGGCTGTGGGGAACCCACTAGCAGCATTGGGTCACAAGGTGGAGAGGGGAGGAACACTGTCTCTAGAGCTCCTAATCCACGGGGACTACAGTACTCTCCAAGTGACCCCATGTGGGCCAGTGGGCAAGGAACCAGCAGCCCCACTAGAAGCACTGCCATGGATGTGTCAGCCACGCAGCAGGTCCAAGCAGCACTTCTATGCCATCCGAAATGCTTTCCATGTGAAGTCAGGCTGTGCCTTCCAGAACGGGGGGCTTCAGAGCAGCAGGGAGTTTCCTCAGCTCCGTTCACCAACTTCTAACATGTGGCCACAATTGTGCAATCATTCGAAGGTTGGCAAGTCACTTCAATGTGTGTCACCCAAGGGCAAGACAGGCACTTGTTTTTAAGGGAATAGACTTTCCGGGGTTATATCTCTACGTATCAAATAGCCTAGCCGGTTGTTTCTCTTCACTTTCGGAGCACGTGGCTTTGGTTTCAATGCGTGTTGTGGAGCTGTGAATGGAGCTTTCTAAGATGGGGTGCTCAGAGACTTGGGGAGCCTCCAGATTTGCTCATTGGTGCCGAGATCACGCTTGCTCCAGCAGCCTCATCCTCATGCTGTTTTCAAAGAGCTTCCGGCTCCCAGGACACAGGCTCCTGCAGAGATCACAACAACATGGAAACCAAAGCATCCCCAGAATTCCACACTTTGAGTGCCTCATAGCAACTTTAGCACCAAACTACAAATGCAACTGCATGAGACTCAAACCAACCGTGTCCACTGTGGGTGCTTCTCTTATGTTATTGTGCTAGTGGTAAACATTTACAAGAAAAATAAAATATCCATGTTAAGATGGAATATTGGACAGTGACAAATGCCAATATGAAAACTGGGGGAAGGTCACCTGTGGGCTGCGAGAGATGCTGTAGACTTCAGGAAACAGAAATGGCAGCCAGGCCAGATTCTTTCCCCTTGTCTTATACAATGGTGAGTGCTGGCAGCAGAAGGGGTCTGTGGAGATACAGCCAAGAAGTACACGTGGACCCCAGGAGAGCACCGTGGAGGCAACAGGCCTGCAGGTTCCCAAGCCTGTTCCCCACAACACCCTTCCCCCCCTGGCCCCAAAAGGGAGCGTTTTTTAGAAGAAACAAATGAAGGCTGCTTCTGTACAAGACAACACACAGCACCCCAAACTTCTTAAGCTTTCCCCTCTGGTCCCCTCCTGATGACCAGTTGCCCCGCCAGGAAACCAACTGACCCATGAGGCCAGAACAGATTGTGTCTTGAGGTCTCAAGCCCCGCCAGCCTCATCCACACCCCCTACACCCAACCTGTCGCCTCCACAGCCTTCCTGTATGGAAATCTGCCCTTGGGAAGGGCTTTGGTGCTCATTCTTACTATAGGTGTAAATAGCTTAGTGGAAATCATCCCAGATGAATTCACATTTTGGAAGGTATCAAAATCTTAAGCTAATATTTCGCAAAAATCACACAGGCAGCAAGAATTTTATTCATTTCAGGAGCAGGTATAACCTGCCCACATGCCCCAGGTATTCCTAGGAGAAGTAATATAAAGAAAGGCAGGGACCCATAGCAACCCTGGTAGGGACAGAAGAGGGAAAAAGGCAGTGGACAGGGCCTGCTGCTCAGTAGCCTGGGCAGTAGTCTCCTCTGAAATCCACTGTTACCCACCAGCCTGCTGGCAGCTTAGTGGCCCGCATTTGCACAGATCTGCACTGACATCGCCAGTCCCTGCCACTGAAGGATGCCATTTTAAATGCAAAGAGGCAGTCACTTCTGCAATATTGATTGCCAGGTGCCAGGATCCACTTCCCGTGGTCAAACACTGAGTAACTCCAGTCACAGGCGGTCACAGTCCAGTGGACAAAGGTGACAAGGCACCTGGCTGCATGCAGGACACCTGCCTGGAAAGCAGCAAGTGTCCGGTGTGTGCCACGACCACATCAGTGCAGGGATGTCAGTGCCACCTGCTCCTACAGACACCAGAGGTTGGGCTTCCTCTGGACCCCTCTGCAGGATTCTCTCCCGCCCTGGTCTTGGGCAAAGCCAAGGCCCACCTAGGCTGGGCTTAGGGTAGAAGTGACCTTCTGGGCTCAGGGTAGAAGTGACCTTCACCCCATGGGCATGGGCCACAGGAAAGGAAAAGTAAACTGCTCCTGTCTGCCGAGCCTGGGGCTCCTCTGAAGGGGATGCCAGCCCAGGGCTGTTAGCACACTGAGGCCTATGGGTGGTGTCATAGGGTCAGCTCTGCCAGGTTCCCCAGGACCAGCAGCAGATGCTATGGTCACTGACGTATTGATAGAGACCGGAAACTCTCTGGTCCTTGAACCTCTCTGCACCTCAACACCCAACATCCACAGCCAGTCCCAAATATTCCCTAGATAAACCCGGTTCAGCTCAGCTCAGCCCCACCCCACCCCCAGCTGCAATGTTTCCTGACATACCCCGGCTCTGATCCACACACATTGTGCTTATGCAAAGACTGGTGATAGAAGCTATACTGGGTCCCTTAAATAAGATGAAAGTGAAGAAACAAACCAAGGGTGGTCAAGCCATATATGACAGCAGAACTCTGGCGCACGCCCTCTGTAGCAATCAGCTCAGAGCAGTCAGCACCTAGTCAATAACTGCTAGCTTCCAAAAATTTTACCCAACTCCAAACCAATGAAGAAAGCCAAATACGCACCCATATCAGTCAAACTGGAGGCTCTGCTTCCAGACAGCACCCACCCACCCCCATCTTCCCCAGTCTTCCACCCGGGGCACACCGGAAGCCACCCCTGTTCCACCGAGAAGTACCTCACTCTGCTGCCTACCTCTGAGTCTCTGCCAAAGGCATGTGGCGATGGCCACCTCTGCCGCCAGAGCGAGGTCTGAGGGAATCGCTTGCTTGTCCTCTCATGCATGATCTTTGCTTATTTCCACTAAGGACATGCAAGGAAATAATTCCCTCTCAAGAGAGTGAGATGACAAGCCATCGACTTGGCAAAAGTATTTGCAAATCACATAGCTGATAAACGACTTACATCTAGAATATATAAAGAACTTTCAAAACTCAATAGCAAGAAAACAACTCAATTTCAAAAATGGACAAAAACTTGAACAGATGCTTTACCAAAGAGGATATACAAATGGCAAACGAAGAAATATTCCAGATCATTATCCATTAAGGCAATGAAAGTTAAAACTGTGACACACCTATTAACATGGCCAAAATAAAAAATACTGGCAATGCCAACTGCTGGCAAGAATGTGAATCAACTGCAACTCTCATATATTGCTAGTGGGTATGCAAGATCATACAGTCACTTGAGAGAATAAGGTGATGGTTTCTTATAAAGTTAAACATACATTTACCATAAGACCCAGCAATAGCAATCCTGTTTGCACTCAAGAAAAATGAAAACTCAGTTTACACAAATAAAATGTACCTGAATGCTTACAGAAGCTTTATGTACAATTGCCAAAAACTAGAAACAAACCAACTAGAAAACAAATTGTGATCCCGCTATAGAATGGAACCCCACTCAGCAATAAACGGAAACAAACAGGCAGAGAAGCCAGACTGAAGGCCTCAGCAGGTGCAATTCCACTCATATGACATTCTGGAAAAGACCAAACTAGAGGAACAGAGACAGATCAGTGGTTGCCAGGAGTGGAGGATGGGGAAAGGGGCTTAGGATAAAGGGGTTTTCAGGAGGTGATGGAATTATTCTGTATCTTAATTGTGATGGTAGTTACTTGACTAAGCATTTGTTACACTCATGGAACTATAAACCATAGCGAATACGTTTTACTGTACATCACTTTAAAAACACATACAATTTTTAAAACTCCATTCCATCAGCATAGCCTTTAGATTTCTCATTTCCAGTAAGGTTTTGAAGGGCAGTAGTTTCACATTGCATTTTTTATGCTAAGATGCCATTAGTGATTCAGTCAAACATTAACTACAAAAATGGAGAAAACACCAGAAGCATCCGCCTCCCATCAGCGTTCTATCCCCTTTATCCACCTAGCAGCACACTCTAAATCCTATTGATTTGCTTATATTTAGAATATATAGTGTTTCCTGATGACAAAGGTAATATACATTCACTATAGAAAATAGTAAGAAGAGTAAGACATAAATAGTACCAGCTATACTATTATAATCTAATAATTTGCTTTTTCAAAATAGTTTTTGAATCAAGTTATTATTACTACCATAATGAAATGTCAAATATAACTCAATACAAATAGAAGGTATCTGTAAAATGATCATAATGAATATAAAACAGTTCGACTGTATTTTAAAAATTGCAATTTTAAAGGATAAAATGCAAGCCATGATAAATTCAATTAATTAACTTGAAAACAAGTTCCTCAATAAAAGAACAGACTTCTTTATGATCAGCTGTGAGTGAAGGGCTATTCAGTTGTCTGTTGTTTCCCCTGAGTCACTGGTTCTCAAATTTGAGGTTACAGGTAACATCCCCCAGACAGCTTCTAAAAACAGATTCTGGGCTAGCCCCAAATCCCATTAGAATCTCTGATTTATTAGGCCTGGGGTGAGATTTGGAATGTGCATCTCTCTAATAAAAGTCCAGGTGTGGCCAATGCTGCTTTGGTCTGGTGACCCAACCTTGAGAACCATTCCTTCAAAATGTGCTTCTGTTATCCAATTCATGCTTTTACATTCTCAGAAATATTTAAGCATCTGGCCACGGTAATGCTGGACTGTGAGAATTAATTCTTAACCAGAATGATGTGACTAACTTACAGGAATAATCTACAGGCTCTGTTCTGAATGGAGAGGGGCAGCCAAATTCACGGCGATGAGAGGGTGTTCTCTGTGCACTCACCACTCCCCTCTGGGTGGGGGAGACTTTTATCAAGTCTTTCAAGTGCATCTTCATAATGCTGAAAATATTTTCAGCCAGTCCTTCAGATGCGTTCATAGCCAGGTCCTCTAAACAGGGGAAAGAGTCTCAGTCAGCCAACACAGGCAGTCTCAGTCAGCCAACACAGGCACAAGCCCTCCTCCAGCTTTCCCGTCACCACCTTCTCTCGCCTGAGAGTGGAATATTGATGGCAGCTGACGCTCGCCTTCTAGGGATGGCTGTAGGTTGTCCTAATGAGCTAATATGTCTGCAAGATATGCTAATTTGCAAAGCCGGCTATAATCATGCATACAATCTCAGTTTGGAGATTTCATGCAGAAAGTTCTTGAAACCCAAATAGAGTGAAGACTTTTTCAAGC
This sequence comes from Mandrillus leucophaeus, assembly GCF_000951045.1. NCBI lineage: Eukaryota > Metazoa > Chordata > Mammalia > Primates > Cercopithecidae > Mandrillus > Mandrillus leucophaeus. Next base: position 472,858 of record NW_012105997.1, on the reverse strand, counting down.
AAAGGCCGAGAAGCATCCATATGAAACAGTTGTTGTCAATAGTCAGTGGCGTCTCTCCCCTTAACTGACAACTCGCAGCTTTGGCGCCCTCTCCTCTCCTGTTCCCGCACATATCTGGGGTTTCTCTGTGCAGGCTGTAGCCTGGAGCAGCCACTCTGCACCTGCACAGTTAGAGAGCAGGTCTGAGACCCCACATGGCCTTCGAAAAGTGACTGTCTAGCCACACCGCAAGTGACAGTCGCCAAAACACCAGTCAGATGGGCTCGTTACACTTTTCTCTCTAAATTCATGACAATATTTAATAACCAATAAAATTTTTAAATTCTCTATATCCATCTTCACATCACCAACAGAAAGCATTAAGGCATCACAGCATTACATTAAAACAGACATGCTTCCTGAATAAGTTCAAGAAAAATACCCAGAAGTGACCAACAGCACAAATTAAAGATGACCCAGGAGAAGAAAACCTACTCAAGTCATTATATTCATATAAGGAAGAGTCCACTGAGCCAAGATCCAATAAATATGTGCATGCCCATGCTCACTTCTGCAGTATGTGGCCCATGTATTGCTTTGCACATTCTGAGTGATAAATGATAGTGGGTGGGTGGATGGATGAGTGGATGGGCAGACAGATGGGTGGGTGGGTGGATGGATGAATGGATAGATGTATGGAAGGATAGGTGGGTGGATGGATGGATGGATGGAT
>NW_012105997.1:468847-470371 GCF_000951045.1 Mandrillus leucophaeus | reverse complement strand
TTTTCCTTTGGCTGAGTCGCTATCATTATTAGCTGGTCAAGAAGGAACTTTGAAGGCAAAACAAAAATGCTGATACACATCTGCAGCTGTGTGGAGAATGTGAACGTATTCCACATTCAGAGAAGACTTTTAAATGCCTGTAGAATCTCAAATGAAGGACCGAAGGAGGCTATTTTGGAATCCTTATCCAATTGCTGCTGAAAACCACCCAAACAGTTCTTTGCGATTTTATCAGAGACTAAATAGTCACAAATGAGCTGAACTGCTTTTTCTTTCTTCATTTTCTCAACACGGTTGATAGTTTCCCTGCCAAGACAACTGATGCTCTTCCCCGCTGGTTTCTTCCCCTCCCAACAGGGGGGATAACCAGCAACAGTAACTGAGAAGCCTTCCTAAACCCAGAGGAAAGCCCAGATAATTCACTCACAATCCAGGCCAGCCCAGGGAAGGCATCAACCAGTACTTGTCCCACGTGGGAAGTGAGAGTGGACAAACGCAACGCCAACCCCAGCTCCTTCAAACTGTGCGTTCACTTACACATCGCTTTCCTATTGCTGCTGTACTAAGTTACACAAACTAACTGGCCAAAAACAACACGAGCTTATTACTATATGGTTCTACAGACTAGAAATCTGGCATGACTCTCACCAGGCTAACATCCAGGTGTTGGCAGGGCTGCGTTGCTCCAGGAGGCTGCAGGAGAGAATCTGCGTCCCTGCCTGTACCTCCTGTGTGCCTTGACTCCTGGTCTCTTCCTCCATCTTTAACGCCAGAGTGCTGAGCTGGGTCCCCACCATGTGGCATGTCTCTGAGGCCTCTTTGCCTCCCTCTTCCCTTTCGAGGATCCTGTGATTACATCAGGCTCACCTGGATAGTCCAGGCTTGTTTCCCTATTACGGAGTCAGGGAATTCACCAACTTAATTCCATCTGCAGCCTTAATTCCCCTTCACCACGTAATGTATGTGAATAATGTAATGTAACACATTCGCAGGTTCCAGGGATCAGGATGAGGACTTCTGGGAGGGGGGGATATGACTGCTTACAATTTACCTATCTCCTTCCACCTCCGCGAACTCTTGTTCAAGTAAAAAAGCTATTCTCGGGGGAAACGTCTGACATATAAGAAACAAATTAGAAAGCAGGCTGTAGTTATTATTTCACTGTTTTTCACAGAAAGATGTAGGACCACAACTATGGTGGCCACCTGTAACCAAGTCTTAAGCAAAAGTAATGAGTCCCTCACGGTAGACTTAAAGGTGGCAGAGTCCTCAGCACAGATGAGTCTTCAAAGGTGTGTGTTGTGAATTCAGAGTCTCTGCTGACTCTATCTGCCATGGATTCTTTAATCATTCAGCCAGCAGTGAGGGCACCCAGGATGCCAGCACCCTCTGTGCATGGTAGCAGTGACGGCACCCAGGACGTACAGCACCCTCTGTGCGGTAGCAGTGAGGGCACCCAGGACACACAGCACCCTCTGTGCACGGTAGCAGTGAGGGCACCCAGGACGCCAGCACCCTCTGCAC
>NW_012105997.1:464298-465878 GCF_000951045.1 Mandrillus leucophaeus | reverse complement strand
GATGAATGGATAGATGTATGGAAGGATAGGTGGGTGGATGGATGGATGGATGGATGGATGAATGGATAGATGTATGGAAGGATAGGTGGGTGGGTGGATGGATGGATGGATGGATGGATGGATGGATGGATGGATGGATGGATGGATAGGTGGATGGATGGATGGATGGGTGGATGGATGGATGGATGGTGGATGGACGGACGGATGGATGGATAGATGGATGGATGGATGGATGGATGGATGGATAGATGGATGGATGGATGGATGGATGGATGGATGGATAGATGGATGGATGGATGGATGGATGGATGGATGGATGAGTGGATGGACAAAAAGAGGAATGGATGGATGTACAGATGGGTGGATGAACAGTGTTGATGCAGAGTCATCATTTAACCTGGAAGCAGAGAATCTGACTCTCCTATCTGGTAGCTGTCTAAACTTGGTCAAGTCTTGTTAGCTCTCTGAGCCTCAGTTTTCACAACTTTAACAAAAATGTAATAACTACTGTCACACTGACTTTATAAGGTTTTTGTGAGGATCAGATTAAGGAATATAAAAAGCAAGCTATTATAATGTCCATTTATCTGCTGAATTTTATTTTGTTTTACTTGAAACTTGGACTGACATAAACAAGCTTTGTCCAGCTTTCACAAACAGCTCGTTAGCACACCAGGTGACATGACAATTTACGGAGTCAGCCCTACAGTGATAACAACTGCTAACATTTTATGAGGATGTCCCAGATGCTAGACATTGTTCCATGAGCTTGATTTGCATTCTCGTTTAATCCACAAGTAACCCCCTGCGGTTAATGCTATTATCGTACCCATTTTCCATAAAGAAACTAGAACACAGAAAGACTAAGCAACTCACCTTCAGTCATGCATTTATTAAAAAGTGGCAAAGCCAGGGGGCAAACCCAACTATCTGGCCATTATGAGCACAAAACCAGTATGAGCTCACATTGGAGTCACACAGACCAGGCATTTCCAAGCACTTCCTTGCTTTTTCCTCCTGTGTGCCTTGGGTCCTGGTCTCTTCCTCCATCTTTAAAGCCAGAATGCTGGGCTGAGTCCCTCCCACGTGGCATCTCTGATTTCTCTTTGCCTCCCTCTTCCCCTTTTAAGGACCTGTGATTACATCGCGCTCACCTGGATAGTCCAGGCTCATTTCCCTATTTTTGAATCAGGGAATTTGCAACCTTAATTTAATCTGCAGCCTTGATTCCCCTACACCAACCTTACTTAGACTCCGGAGCCTGTTTTCTCATCTGCAAAATGGGCATAGTAATATTATCTATTTCATAAAATTTTAGGGATTAAGCGAGATGACACATTTAAGTGTCACTTGAGCACTTTGGCACACAGTAAGAACTAAAAAAAGTTTGAAATTTAAAAATATTTATAGCAGGCTATTCTGACTCTAAATTACAAAGCACAGGCAATCCTACAGATATGAACATTCACCCATGTGCCTGTGTGGATGTGCATATATATGTGCATGTGTATGCACGTATATGTGTGGTATGTGTGGCATGCATGTGTGTGTGCTTGCATGTGTGTGGGGGTGGGTGGGTG
>NW_012105997.1:399411-458043 GCF_000951045.1 Mandrillus leucophaeus | reverse complement strand
GTAGCAGTGAGGGCACCCAGGATGCCAGCACCCTCTCTGCATGGTAGCAGTGAGGGCACCCAGGATGCCAGCACCCTCTGTGCACGGTGAAGGTTATACAGCCAGGCAAGCTGACAGTTGTCCAAGGTCCCAAAGAGCTACTGATGCAGCCTGTGGGAAGACATAAAAGGGTCCCAGGGTATCTAAATGCATAAGGTGCCTCCTCTGTACCCTCCTGTTCCCATAGCCAGCAGTTTTCCCTACGATGCAACAGGGCAGGTGAGGTCTGAGAACCTGATTTTAACTGCAGCCCCAATCCTTTCCGTCCCATAGCCTTAACCCACAGGTAAGGTCCCTGGGCAACCTCTGTGTCAAGTCATCCATAAAGATGAACACAGTGGACAACTTTTTATTCACCTAGGCCCTGCCAAGGCCAAATGTTGCCAAGAAAGGCAAGGAATGGAAATGGAGACATCTCTGCACAGAGGACCTCCAGGTACAGCGGAGCTGGCACTTGCCTCAGAAGCACATCCCCACTGGGAAGGCAGCCTCCAGCAAGTTTCCTGATGCACCAAATGGAGATGATAATACTCAGCTAGTAGGGTTGTTGTGAAGATGAAACTGAATGATGACAGATGTAAAGCAATCACTACCTAGTAGGTATCCGTTAAATGTGGGTTTTCTCTGCCTCCAGCAGTTACTCACAAATTATCAGCATTTGCGGAATCCTGAAATACCAGCAAGTTACTCAAAACAAATCATTACAAACACTATGCTCGTGCTGGCTGTAACTTCTTTCCAATTTTACGAAGTCATGTAAGAACCGCTCAGGGACACGTGGATCTACAACGTGGTGCACTTGAACAAGACAGGGCTGCATCCCGGGTTGAACTGAACGCAGCCCACTGGACTCTCCACTGTTTTCAAAGTGGCCTCAGCAAAAAGGATGTCAGGCTTCCTGTTCTGAAACCAATCAGAAGTAAGCAAAAAAGCTGGAATATAAACTCCAGTTTCAGTGAAGGTAGGAAATGATCACAGTCTCAAATCATAGATGATGGGTAACAGGCCTGACCACATCTGTGGTGGATGCCTGGGCCAGCGCATCTCTGAAGAGCTGGAACAGGGGACAGATGTCAGGAAAAAATGAGAAGGTCTTGAATAACCTGGGAAGAAGCAGAATGAAGGAAGGCAGAGCTGGAAATGGGGGCTCCAGGGAAACATGGTCAGCTTTCCAAGGCCCACCAGAAGGCAGAGCCTGGAATTGAAATAAATCTAAGAGAGAAGGGAAACAACAATTGGCTTCACTGCTGCCCACCAGAGAAGAGATGTTAAACAAAAATCAACAATGCAAAAGAGGTGTGAGCTTCCCTGTGAGCCTCACCAAGCCCTGCCAAAGTGAGGAACAGGAAAGGTAAGAAACCTGCTCCAGGCAGAGGGGTGTATTAATCTGTTCTCACGTTGCTAATAAAGACACGCCCAACACTGAGTAATTTATAAAGAAAAGACGTTTAATGGACTCCACATGGCTGGGGAGGCCTTACAATCATGGCCAAAGTTGAAGGAGGAGCAAAGGCACATCTTACATGGCAACAGGCAAGAGAGTGTGTGCAGGGGAACTGCCCTTTATGAAACCATCAGAGCTCATGAGATTTATTCACTATCATGAGAAAAGTACAGAAAAATCCTGCCCCCATGAATCAATGACCTCCCACCGGGGTCCCTCCCATAACACGTGGGGATTATGGGAGCTACAATTCAAGGTGAGATTTGGGTGGGGACACAGCCCAACCATATCAGGGGCGGTGTGGAATGGATGTGAAACCGGGTGACGGTTCCACGGACGCACTCTCCTTGGCCTGTTTTGCATTGTTCTTGAGTAAATAGCAGGGCCTGGTAGAACTGTCCCCAGCCAAAGGTGAACAATATTCTTTCCATGAAGGCCTGTGAAGACGGGACCCGAGAGAAGAAGGGGACCTGTCAGGGAAAAGGCCCATGAAGGGTGTGCATTCAAAGAATTGCAGCAAAAAGCAGAAAAAAAAAAATTATCCCAGCAAAACCTTCTTTCAATTCCCCGTAAATTTAAAATAAAATGGAATATGGAAGAAATAGCTTAAAACAAAACTTTAAGAAATAAAAAGAGAGAACATTACAGAATAAAGATAAAAATACAGAATAACCATAGAGGATAACATTGAAGATAAAACTGTTACAGAGCGAAAACCACAATTAAAGCCACAAGAATTTAAGCCAAAGGTGCCAAGAATGCAGGAGGACCGAGGACAAGCCTGTGGGAAATTCCATGAGACAAAGGGTTATAAGGAGGAGGTGATGGATATGCAATAAAGACACAGGCGTTCCAACTGATAGGCGGTCGGTTCCGACACAGACACGGCAATTTCACTTATTTACTTTTCCATATGTTCATTCTAACATCCTTTGAATAATGGACTTCTGACTGTACACACACTGTGCTAGTACCCTGGACATTAGCAGTAAGAAGCCACTAACCCACTGGAAGCTTACATTTTAGTGGGTACAAGACAGGCAAGAGGCAAGAAAATGAACAAAGTTCAGATACTGCCAACTGCTCTGAAGAAAATAATTCAGAGCAAGGAGAAAGGGAGTAGCGGTGGCGAGGAGGACCAGGAGGAGAAGAGAACGCGGATGGTAAAGTTATTCGACACCTAGTGGAAGGAACGCTTCCCTAAACCAAAGCGAGGCCTGATCCCCAAAGCCAGATCCAAGCCTGTGGACATCAAGACATACACAGAGGAAGTGATTATATTTCAAAAAAAAAATTTTTTAAACCTGTAAGAACAACAAACCAGAAAGAGGAAATCAGCTAACAAAGGGAAAATCCTAGCGGGCTGGGGATGTCAGACATGCCTCTCGGAGCCGGGAGCCACAGAGCAACTCTGGCCTCACAGATGTTTGCACCTCAGTTGCACAGGAGCAGCCCAGGAAGCTCCTCTGAAACAGCAGCGCTCCCCAAGCCCTCGCAGAGAGCCTCCGAGTCACGAGGATGCAACGGCCTCCAGGAATCTGCACTTGAAACACATCTCTCTGCTGATTCCCAAGCAGGGAATTCAAACATTCGCAGGTTGAGAAACACAGTGGCCCAAAGTTTGATGGGAAGAAGTGTAACTGTAGTGTTTTATAGGCAGCCAGTTTCTTTATGTCCATAATGAACAGAAAACACCCTCAGTATAGCAAAGATGAGCCCTTCGTGCAAAAATAAATAAATAATAAATAAAAGCTAACTGGAATCCAGGCAAAGAGGGAAAGTAGCAATGGGAATAAACTCACTGACTGGGGTGAGCACTGAAGGTGTGTTTAAATACGGAATTGAAACAACGCAATTGCAAGAATTATGGGGAAAAGGCAGCAAGTAAATACTGCTTTTTTTAAAAAAAAAAAAAAAAGCAACAATATTAAAACTATAGCTATGCAAATCCAGAGGCCAGGAGAGAGAACAAGAAGTACAAGGCCATCCATTTTCCCACCTTTCACAGGTGGGGCGAATCAATACTATGTGGAGTGGATCCATCAAGAAATAGAGATGTAAGTATTTCTTTAAGGTTATAAAAGTGAGTACTAGAAGAACTAAAAGGAACTTTAGCCCTTCCAAATACTAGGCAGGAGCTGTCTTCCTCTGTCTGTCTCGCTTTCTTTTTGTTTCTCTCTCTGTGTCATATACATGTATAAACACACAGCGTGTGTGAGCCAAAGATAAAAAACGAAAGATTTAAAATGTTAGAGAAACAATAACGAAAAATTATGCATGACAATTTCTAAAAAGACCTAAGAATGAATACAGAATGCATACGATTTCAATCATCATTTTACAGATAATAATAGATACATAATAAATATAAATTGCATAAGTTGACCTATTAAAAGTATTTGTACTACATTAAAATTCAACCATATGCTGTATGTAAGAAACATCTTTAAAAAGTTACCCAGAAAGGTTGAGAGTAAAAGAATGTCAGCAAAAGGAACAGCAGAGGTGAACAAGATATCAAGGCAAGAAACCCACAAGCATGAAACTCTGTGTGGGGCACACCATCTCAAAATGCTCCCAGCGATACCATGAGGTCTCTCATATTCCCCTCTTGGTTTCCTTCATAGTGCTATTTACCTCTGCATCTTGTCCAGTGTCTTGTTTATTTGTGATTTGCTGTCTGTCACTCACACGTACAAATGTCAGCTTGGCAAGGGCCGACGTTTTCCTTTGCACATTCCTGGTGCCTAGAATAGCACACAGTTGCTGTGCAGGAAATATTTTTTGCAAGAATGAAGAAAAAATAGATATGATTTCCATCACTATTTTATAGATGATTCAAGACAAGAAAATCTATTAATGTAATTCACATATCAATAGACAAAGGAAGATATTTGATAAACGTATGTCAAAAGGAAAGTTTATAAAATTTAAAGTTATTTTCTGATGAAAAAATAAACTAAGAAATTGACTACATTCACCCTTAAATTGTGTACATGCACACAACACAGATACACACACATCACTCACCAAAAATCGAAAGCTATCATGATACTTAAGGCTGATGTTTGGAAGCATAACCCATAAAATAAAAACAGGACAAGTCTCCCTGCTATTCCTCATTTTTTTCTAATAGTATTCAGCAAAGTAATTAACACAAGAAAAACTAATATAGTCTTAAGTTCTTGTATTTTTCTAGAGGAGGATAGAGATATTCGTATTAAAACATTTTAAGGCAGCTGGAAACTATCATTCTTAGCAAACTATCACAAGAACAGAAAACCAGACACCGCATGTTCTCACTCATAGGTGGGAACTGAACAACGAGATCACTTGGACTCGGGAAGGGGGACATCACACACCGGGGCCTATCATGGGGAGGGGGGAAGGGGGAGGGATTGCATCGGGAGTTATACCTGATGTAAATGACGAGTTGATGGGTGCTGACGAGTTGATGGGTGCAGCACACCAACATGGCACAAGTATACATATGTAACAAACCTGCACATTATGCACATGTACCCTAGAACTTAAAGTATAATAATAATAATAAATAAATTCAAAAAAAACATTTTAAGGAATTACTAAAATAACAGAATGTTTACAATCCAAGAGAGCAGGGAAAATGAAAACTTGAACAATCAAACAGAAGGCAGAAAATGGGAAACAAAAAGGCAAAGAAAATGGTAATTAAAAATTATTATTATTTACTGATTTATTACTACTTACTACTACTATTTATTATACATTATAAAAAGCCAAGTATTTAGAAATGTGCAGTAAAAAACAAAACAGGAACTCTTATAGGACATAGCTAAGGCAATATTTGGAGAAAAATAGATTCTTGAGTGCATATAGAAGAAAAATTGTAAAAGAATAAGCTAAGTCCCAGACTCAACAAGTTGTGTAAGAACAACAAAATGAACCAAAGGCAGGTGGGAGGGAGGATATAACAGAGATGATGACACAGATTGGAGACGAACAAAACATGGTGCGTCACTGGAAAAAAATCAAGTTACCAAAATGATTAGAAATAATAAAACATGAGTAAGTTTGTGGGTTATGAAATTGCTCTTCAGAAATTAATAACTCTTTTCAATATAAAATAGTTCAAAACTAACTGGAAAAGGATTTACCATTCACAATAGCAAGAAATTAGATGAGATTCTTAGGTATAAACTAAAGAAACATGCATGGTAGGAAAACATTGAGCTCAATGAAGGAACGTAAAAGAAGACTAACAAACAGGAGCCCGCAGCTCAAGAGTGCAGACGTAAGTTCTCCCCAAATTAACAGATTTTTAGAAATCAAGAATTTTTTAAGAATTGAACAAAATTATTCTAAAACAACTATATGGGAAGATAGCCAAGAAACGTTTTTAGGAAAAAAATGATCTCCACTAACAAAACATCTGAAAAAGTGACCCTATTTAAAGCACTTGATACATACGAAATATGCTAAAACTTTACACTAAAAGAAAAATATTCAACTTTACAGCATGATAATCTAAAAAGCTTTTATTTAAAAGGCAATATGATATGGAGATAGGATGATTAAGTAAATACATGCAATGGAAATCCAGAAATTAATCAAATACATATAATAATTTTCCTATTATAATGTAACCACTTCAAACAGTGGAGAGAAAGATGGAAAATAAATTGTGTTAGAACAAATGAATAGCAATTTGGGGGAAGGGAGGAATGAATCACTGCTTCAACTCTATATGTCAGTTAATTTCATTAGGGCCAAATACATAACTTCATGAATAAAACCATGATAGTTATTTAAAGAGTGTAGGTTTTTCCTAATAAACCAAAAATGGTTAAACTGGTTATAATTGTTGTCAAAAAAAAAAAAAAAAGCTAAATAAAGTAGATGACTGATAACTCTGACTAAATAAAATGTTTAAAATTCTGTAAAGCAAAAGTGTCATATACTAAATCAGTGAAGAAATGAGGCCAGGCACAGTGGCTCACACCTGTAATCCTAACCCCACCAAGATGGGAGGATTGCTTGAGGCCAGGAGTTCAAGACCACCCTGAGCAACATAGTCAGACCCCGTCTCTACAAAAAACTTAAAAAATTAGCCAAGTGTTGGTGGCATGTGCCTGTAGTCCCAGCTACTTGGGAGGCTGAGGTGGGAGTATTGCTTGAGCCCAAGAGGTTGAGGCTGCAGTGAGCCATGACAGCACCACTGCACTCCAGGCTGGGCAACAGCATGAGACCCTCTCTCTTAACAGAGAGAGAAAAGAAAAGGAATAAAATGAAATGCTCGCAACATTAGGACAGGTAAAAGGGAGATTTTGTGAATGTAAAAGTAATTCATACACCTCTTGTTTGTTACTTTAAACCTGATTAACCCAGAAGGAAAATGTCCATGGATATGAACAGGCTATTGAGAGAAGAAATACAACAAAGATACGAAACCACCAGAAGTAAATAAATGCAAATCCAAGCAAAAAGCAGCACTTTCAACTCTAGTTTTGCAAAGGCTTACCAGCAAGTGAATGTCCAGTTCTGGTAAACGGATGAGGAAAGGAAAACTCAAGCCTTCCTCAAGACAGCATGAATGGGTCCTCGGTTGAGGAGGTTAATTTGGCAATATTCCTCAAAAGTTAAAGTGCACATATGCTTTGATCCAGCAGTTCTACATGTGAGGCTTCATCTTACAAATGCACCCACTTAATTGCACAAAAATTCTCTTTTTCACACACACACACACAACTGTTTATTCAAAAAAATATGCAGAAAAAGCTTTCTGTCTGCAAAGTTCTGATGTTTTCACTTTGTGTGCATGATTTTTATTCCCTCAACAACTCTATGGCATAAGTTTCATTTATTCCCATTTTACAGGGGAGGAATTGGGTTCCAAGAGGATAGGTAGATGGCTGGTGAGTGGCAACCTGTGATTAGAACTGAGTCCATTTTGTAACCGGACTTACACTCTTAAGCATTATCCTTTTTCTTACCTTCCTCTTGTTCATAGTAATGGAAAATGGGAAACAATGTGTCTTAGTGGAGGACGAGTTTAAATAAATTGGTTGCTGGAATACTAAGCAGGATTAATTTTCACCAGGTTGAATTTATGTACAGAAATGCAAAAAAAATTGTCTAAAATATGTTAGGCAAGAACCAGCGAGGTGCAGGGAGTCATGTAAAATGCTATAACGTTATTCATCTTGTGTACGTGCAAAGCCAATGCCTGCAGGAGTCCAGAGGAAGGTCTCCATAGGACAACCTCTGGGGAGAAGAGCTGGGGTGACCGGGAAATGGTTTGGCCAGGGTGTGGGGGGAACCTTTTAATTTCACAGATTTTGTACTCTTTGCTTTCTTTAATAATGAACATGTCTTTCTTCTGTATTTTTTAAAAGCTAAGTTTGAAATAAAGAATAAACATTTCCTGGATACTTCCCCAGGATATGAGTCTGTTCCAAGAGGCACACACCCAAGTCAGGAGGGCTGGCTGCATTCTGACAATATGATTTCTAGAAAGAGAGGAAAAAATGACTTCAAGATGTGATGTTTCCTCATAAACAGAGGGGCTGTCACAGCTGAACTCCTGGTTTGATAGTTGAATGTCCTGATGGCGTGGGTTTTTTTTTTTTTTTTTTTTTTTTTTTTTCTACAGAGAGGGTTTTTAGGTAATCCTGCCACACCAAGGGCTTCGGCTGTGAGCTCGGTCCTATTTTTACAGGACTTCTTCCCCCATCACTCATTTTCAGCAAGAATGTGCCCCCCAGTTCACGGAACTCAAGGCAGGGCCGTTTTTCTATCTTTGGCACAAATATTCCACGTTTTCCTGCCTACGACATTCCCCACTACCCAGGAGAAATTCTACAGCTCAAGAGAAATCTGCTCATCCCTCTAAATGAGGGCAGCCTCGCAGAGCCGAGAAGGGGAAAAGGTGCCAAATGACAAGGGACACTTCCATGGGCTCCACCACCCCAACAGGGAGGCAGATTTTGAAAAGAATAGTCCTGGAAACTTCTAGGGGGTGAAAGAGTAAAGCTTTCAATAAACCACCCAACCCAGTCTCCCATGGCATTTTTACAAAAGAAATTAGAATTTCATCACACAGGGCTTGTGAGAACACGAGCTGTATTTCAACACTCTCTTCCTTGCATAAACATCAACGACATGGTCATTTGCCTGTTTGTGAATTTCCATTATGGATAATTAAAAAACAAAACCCACTTCAGTTAGGGAAGATATACAACTCCTTATCAGAGGACAGTAGATGTTCTTCTTAACAGTGTACAGACAAGAAGATTAAATTTCAGAGAGAGATTTATTTTGTGCGATTGTCCCGTTATTCACCAGAGAATTGTGCAATGCAAGTAATCTGATCAGAATAATGCATAGGGACATATTTCAGAAAACCAATAATTGTGGTAACATTGAGCTGTGCAGGGTGCCAAAATAAAGTCCAGAATCACTCTCACCTTTTCCCCCAACTCCTTAATCACGGCCTCATAATACGCGGCCACATTGTCCGTTACAGGCACAAGCTGGCAGAAATCACTATTGGACTTCTAGAGATTCATTGTCATTTGAGATCCAAAGCACTTCTCTAGACCCAAAATCAAAATGATATTTTACAGATAAGCCCCAGCAAGATTTTACAGCTCTTATATCTTAGGGATTCTTTATCCTTGGCTAGGTCCCGCAGGGTTTATTATTATTATTATTATTATTAATTATTATGTGTTAGGAATCAGTTAAGTCAAACAATGGAAAAAGTACTAAAACTGGCTGTATTTAAATTCTGTTTACTTCTTTAACCTTTTGACTTACCTACATAAAAGGTCATCTTTCAGGAACAAGTTCCAAACAGAATCACTGCCTATTTGCTTTCCTCAAATCCTCATGGAATAAACAGAATCTGTAACAAGATCCCTTTCACCATTTTTTATTCTGCTCATATTTGCAATGATTTTATAACAGACGGCTGGGTCGCCTCTCTCCCATCATCACAATCAGGGCAGCCTGGGATTAAAAACCATTTAGGGCCCAAGTCTTAAACAAACTCCCCACACAGCAGTATAATGAACATTATGCATTGTTTCTTTTTATTGTCGCTAGCTTTATCGGCTCGGCCAAGAAGCTGGGGAGTTTGTCCTCATTTTTAAGCAGAGGAGCAGCCCGCTTACCAACATGGTCAGTGGCATCCAGCAAGATTGCAAAGGTGGCAGGGAAGTAATGCATGAAGCCTTGATGACCACGTGCCCCATTTTATCATGAAACGGTCACACACTAGATACCTCTCCAGAGACTTTTCCCGGGAATATTTTCTTTACAAACATGAACTGGTGTCTAAATTGCTCAAGAACAAATATGTTGAGTTACTGACAAATTGCATTAAGAAGAGCAAAGCAATCTAACGAGTGCCTGAGAAGCCTCATCAGAGGGGAAGGTGCAGGTCGTTCTCCGTTCAGTGGCCAGTGGATGGATATGCCTGGAGGCAGCACCACCTCCACCCACCTCCAGCGAGGTGGCCCCAGCAGGGCAGGCGGTGCTTCCACCCTGCTCACCAAGCCTCCGTTAATGAAATTAAGCGGGAAGATCAGCTACATTCCCATAGGATCTCCTTCCAGGATCCCGCAGCATTAAGTAGGGAGACTAGGCTGGAATCAGCCCCACTCCACCACAATTTCCCAGAGCTAGGTCACACATAGGAACCGCTCTGCAGAAACTGAATTCCAAATAAGATTCTAGTAACTCCTTCTGCTGTTATCTCTGAAGATGATTAGGCTTGGAATCTTAGGTGAATTTGAATTTGTTCAATAAAACCAGAGAATATTTTAATAAGTGTGCGTGGTTCTCACATCGTTCTTTCCATGCCTACCTAGAAATGACTCCCCTTACTGATAATTAACAGGGAGGGACCAAGCTCCATCTCAAGAGTCAGCTTTAATCTTGAGTTTATCCATGAAAATGAGAAATGGGTGGTTCTTAGGGTAATGAATGCCTTTTGATCCTCACATTTTTAATATGTTAATAATAAATAACCTCACCACCTTATCTTTATATAATGTTTCACAATAATTGCATTATTTCTGCCTCTTTACTATGTGAATGAAGTAGACATTATCGTTTGAGACGATAACATTGAAGCTATGCAAAAATATCAACTTTATTCCTGTTAAAATCAGGCCTAAAACTGTTATCACTATGACTGTTTAACATTGTTCTGATTTATCCAGTGAAGTAACATGTGAAACACTTCACAATAAACAATTCTAAATTACAAAATCATTCACTGCAAATAACATGAGCACATAAAGTCTCTTAGAATTAATATGCAGGTTAAGTGGCCAAAAGAAGTTGAATGTAGAAAAATTAATTCCTAACTTATTAGAAGGTATAATGGGAGAAAATGACTTTCATATGATCAAACAAGAACATAAAATGCAAGGATGAATCCTAGCAAGAACTGTACAGAATTTTCAATGGGAAACCACAAAAATTTCCTGGGTGCTATTAAGAATTTTACAGAAATGTGTCATGGTCGTTGATGGGAAGGCTGAATACAGTAAAGATGAATATTTTCCCAGTTAATTTAAAAGACCAGGGCAAATGCAGTCACAGTCCCAATGCATAGTGTTATGGCACGTGACAGAATCATTCTAAAATTTGTAATAAAAAATAAATAACAACAAAGAGCTGAGAAATTGTAGGGGGCAGGGGAGAACAATAAAAGCAAACTCTCCCTGTCAAAACCTCTCATTTATCTAATGGTTTTTTCACCTAAAAGGGACAGTTACAAATTATGAGAAAGAAATGTGTATGCAAATAGCCATATTTAGCAAAAAGTGTTCAGAAAATAGTGTTTAAAAAACCTGACATAGGTTATTGGCACACGATGGAACAAAATAAATTCCAGATGGATAAAAATAATCCAGTGAGTAAATAAGAAATAAATAAGCCAATGTTTTAAAATAAGACTTTTTTTTACATCTTTGGGCTATAAATTCCACGAGAGGAGAATAATAGTCTTTTTTACCCCAGTGAATTTGTTCAATGAATGAATGTAAAAACAGTGAAATAATAGAAAATTCACAAAGAAAATATGGATCGATGTGATGGTTTTCAATGTTTTTTAGAATTAAGGGACAAATAAATCTGGGAAAGATTGCAAATAATATGATCAAAGGTTAGTATTTTTAATACATGGGGATTTTATTAATCAATAAGAAAAAGACAATTTGAGACAAGTGGAGAATATTTCAAATTACGGTTTGGGAGAGTCAGGAAGCTAGCTGATAAGAGAGACACACACTACACCTGCCACATGATTCTGAGGGCCCACTATGGCAGGTGACATAAATTTATACTAGCCCTCACCCATGGGGTTCTGGGATTTTCTCCAGCAGCCCAGACACAGAAGCATCGATCTAAACACACTTTCAATACTTTGACATCATTATCTAAGAGATGACTGTGTCTTCTCAAGATTCCCTGATAAAGATATATTTCCATTCACTTTTTGCTGAGCTGAGGTTTGGTAAAACCATCTTTACAAAAAGGGCTAGAATTTCATGCTAACTTGGTTCACAGAAATAAAACAAAATTGTTTTGCTTTTCTGTGAGAATTAATCCATTTACCTTACATATAAATGAAGAATTACTTTGCAGAAATAATAAAAATCTATCATATTGTTATTTTGTGATTTAGTCCATATGAAAAACTCCTCTATTTCAAAAGCCTCCAAACACACACACCCACACACACGCACTACACATACACACACATGCACACTGAAAGAGGCTAAACATGCAATCTAACTTTTCAAAACCTTGATACTCAATTTGTAGTGTTCCTTACCTTTGTCATCATGCACAAAATAGGAGGATGAGGCCAGGTGTAGTGGCTCCTGCCTGCAGCACTTTGGAAGGCCGACATGGGAGAATCACTTAAGGCCAGGAGTTCAAGACCACCCTGGGCAACATAGTGAGACTCCATCTCTACAAAAAATAAAAATTAAAAAATTAGCCAGGTATGATGGCACACACCTGTGGCCTCCATAACTTGGGAGGCTGAGGTGGGAGGATCCCTTGAGCCCAAGAGGTCAAGGCTGCAGTGAGCCATAACTGTGTCACTGCACTCCAGCCTGGGCAACAGAGCAAGAACCTGTCTCAAAAAAAGGATGAAGCCACAGTAGTTAGTGGAAAAGTGATGAGGAGAGAAGTCAAGAAACAAATTAAATTCTCTAATTTATAGGTAAAATGTAGGAAAGAATAAAAATATAAAAAGAAATAGATAATAGTGCAAACATTCGATTGCTTTCCTTTAAAAAGAGACAATGATGAAACAATGCAAGGTATAAGGTCAACCACGTCTGAAAATTTTGTTTTGTATTTCTGACTTGCTAATGGAATAGGTGTTCTTTGATTTAAAAATTAGAAAACAGGATTCTAATTACTATGGCTGACTGAAGACCCATTATTCTCTCATCTCTCTCTAAATCCTGTTGAAATAACTGAAGAAATAGATATATTTTAAACTCACTACCATATTGGAAGACCAGAGGGGTACTGTCAATAGATCAAAACAGGAAGGAAATTCTGAAAGATACAGAACACATAAAAATTGATTGATGGCAAATTCCAGTAAGCTAAAGGCTGGTCCTCAGCTTGCTGTGTTCACTTCCTTGTACAAACACCTCCCTTATCCACTCAGGGTGGCCTGTGACTCCATTACATGATGGAATACAGGAAGAAGTCCAGCTACCCTGTGGAAGAGATCACCTACAGTGACCCCATGTGGAGAGTGCCCAGGGAAAGAGGATCCCATTCATCCTGAGCCCGTCCCCACTGGGCCTTCCAGCTCAGCTGAAACACCAGGCAGCTGCAGATGCAGCCAATAGCACAGGGAGTAGAAGAACAGCCCAGCTGAGCCTCATCACCCTCCAAATCACGAGAGTAGGTAATACGGTTCTCTTAAGTGGGATTTCTGAGACAGATGTCCTCAAAATGGGGTCTAAGGTCAGAGAAGCTGGGAGTTGCCACAAATAACTGACCATTGCCCTGGCCACTCCCCTGGGAAGGAGAATCCTGAGGACTCACAAGCTGCTAATGTTCCCTAAAAAGAAGCTCACCTGGCTGAGTCCTCTGCATAATAGCAGACTCCACCAGTGCTCCTATAATCAGAATTTGCAATTGCTGTCTGGGTAACACACTGCAGTCATCAATACTATTTGGCTTATAATATCTTCTATGAAATGAAGAATTAAGAATCTTCAAATATTGGAGAAAATGGCATGAAATAGCAGTACCAATTATAGAGGGGCAAAGGAAGATAAATGATGGAAACAAGAAAATTTTAAGTAAATTTAACAAGCTTAGAGAAATATGCTAGGATACCCATTAATTCATCTAATAAAATCTATAAATATTAAAAAATATGATTTCTAGATTGAAAAATTCAGTAAGAATTAAAAGACAAAGCCAAATATCAAAATAGAAAAATGGAGAATTGAAAAAGTCTCTCAAAATTCTGTCCAAAAGGACAAAGGTGAAAAGTGAGAGAAAATTTGAAAGATAACAAGGACAGATTCAGAAGCTGTAACACCCATCTTACTTGTCAGGTGAAAACAGGATGATGGAGGGAGAAAATAAAGAATTAATGGAGTAATTCTCCCTGTGCTGAAAAATGTCATGAGTTTTGTTTCATTTTGTCTTATCTTATTGAAAGGGTTAATCAAGAGATCAAGAGCTCTACAAAAAAATAAAAATAAAAATGAGTCCATTCCTCCATTCATCCTCAGTGTATCTAGAGAGCCTACATGTAAGTAGACAGCTACCTACAGAGAACAAAATTAGATTGGACTGGCTGTCTTATCTACAAAAAATGGACCCTAGAAGATAGTGAAACAATGTGTCAAAGTCCAGGACAAAAAAATTGGTACCTAGAATTTCATACCTAGCCTAAATATCAGTTGTCAAAATAAGAATATTTATAGACATTCGGGGACTCAGAAAATGTATCAACCATTTCAGAGGAGTAGGCTGTGTATGGTGGCTCACACCTGTGAATCCCAGCACTTTGGGAGGCCATGGCAAGAGGATTGCGGAAGCCCAGGAGACCAGGCGAGGCAACATAGCAAAACCTATCTCTACAAAAGCATTTTTTTAATTGGCTGGGCGTGGTGGTGCATGCCTGTGGTCCCAGCTACTCCAGGGAGGGCAAGGAGAGAGGATTTGCTTGAGCCCAGGATGTCAAGGCTGCAGTGAGCTGTGATGGTGCCACTGCCCTCCAGTCTGGGTGACAGAGTAAGACCCTGTCTCAAAAAGAACAAGAGGAAGAGGAAGAAGAAGAAAGAAGGAGGAGGAGGAGAAGAAAAAAAGGAGAGGAGGAGGAGAAGAAAAAAAGAAGAGGAGGAGGAGTAATTTGAAGGTTTTTACTGGCAAATTTTGAAAAATGAATCTAATTTTTTTTAAAATGGCAAATGTAAGGAATAATTTTTAAAATACCATTTTTTACAACTAGAATTATATTTATAATACAGGTATAGTAGGTATTTTTAAAAGGAGAGAGGGTAATGCAGATAATAGTACGGAACTAAAACTGTACATTACGTTAACAACCTATAGACAGACGATGGAAGAATGGAAGTCATTAAGAGTGTGCCTTGTCTATTCAGGGAAGCTGAAACTTCACATCAGACCAAAAACCAAGACAGGAAGGAAATTTAAGACAAGGAATTATATTTTATATAAAAGTATAATCCTTCTTGGTTAAATTTCTCTCACACATTGAGCAACATAACAGCAAAATACATAAAACAAAGTATATAAAACAGAATATACATCTAATATTATATACTAAATTGTATATATATAATATATAAAACTGAATAATGTAAAACATTATAAATATATATATAATATATAAAACTGAATAATGTAAAACAAAAACAGGAAAGCAGAAAAAAAATACATGTTCGCAGCCATAGGGTAAGATTTTAAGATGCTGTAAAATATTATAAAGTGAAAAATTAATAAAGAGACAGAAGATTAGAATATCAATCTAAAAGCTTCATTGGACAGATATGAAGAGAGATTCATCCACAACAAATGGAAAATCTATGTGTTTTTCAAGCTCTTGTGGAATATTTATTTGAAAATATGCCCGTGCTTTAGTGAATAAAGAAAACTCAATAGATTCCACAAAAGTAGAAATCACAGAGACCACATTTTCTGAAACTAAGGCAATAAAACTAGAAATGAATAGTCAAACGATGGCCCCAAAATGTCACCATACTCAAAAGCACGGGACAAAACCTCCAAATAACTAACAAATGCAAGAAAAAATAAAAACCGGAATGAAAAATCTCAAATAATCAGAGTACTCCATATTAAAACCCATGGTCACAAGCAAAGCCGTTCTCAGGGCCACATTTAGAGCTTTGAATGCATTTTCAGAAATAAGACAAAAAGTAAATTAAGCATTCAATTCAAGAAGTTAGAAAAATAACTCAAAAATCTCAAGTAAACATAAAGAAGTAATTAATAAGGACAAAAACAGAGGCTCACATTTCTCATATTACATACCAGATTATTTGGACCAACACTTCCACTAAAGACAATGGCTAACTTTAATACTTATTAAATGCATGAAAAGTTATCAATACTGTAAGAAAATATCAGTGCAAAATCTAATGAAAGAGACAACTCAGGGAGGTAAGCTGAGCCCCCAGAACACCAAAATTACTTTTATCCTAAGAGGCTTGATAGTTTGGGTGACCCTACAAAGCAAGAGGGATGGAAATCAGGATCCAAGGCTCACTCATGTCGGGGATATAATTGGAAATCACTGTAGCACCATTTAGTACATTTAAATATAAACCATGACCCAGGATCCAGCAACCCTGCTCTGAGGTATACACCCTAGAGAAACCTGTGCACCTGTACACCAGTATAATGGGCAAGAATGTACACAGTTGCACTACTTTCGATAGCCAAAAAGTTGCACTACTTTTCACAGGCCAAATGTCATCAGCAGGACAGCCAAATAACTTGCAGTTTTCACAGTAGAGGACTATACAGTAACAGAAATGAACAGTGACAGCTACCCAAAAGTTCAAAGTATCAACATAAGGAAAAACCCAACTATCCTGTCCAGGGACACGGACATAGGCAAGGAAATTATCATGAAAGTCAGAAAAGTAGTTACCCCTGGAGGGAAGAGGGGGTTGAGTTTTGAAGGAATGTATAGGAAATTCTGGGGGGTTTTGTTGTTTGTGTTTTTTGAAACTCTAGGTGCTGGTAAGATTCTAGCTAGTAGCTTGTGACAGTGTAGGTACCTTTATATGGGCTTTTTTTACTTTCTGCATGTGATTTCACAATACAAAAAGAAGGGGAAAGTTAAGAAGTAATTAAGAAAGTATAAAACACGTCAACAGTAAAAGTAGATTCAAACAACAAAGACAAAAGTGTTCTTAGAAAAGCCCAGTAAAGTAGCCAAGAATTGTTAAAGTCCGCCCAAGTGAAAACAAAGAAGACAAAGAACCTTAGAAATCACGAAACCACACAACTGCCTTCACGGTGCCAATTCTTAAGATAATATGCTGTATAACTTTGGACCAATAAATTTGAAATTTTAAGCTTTTGATTAAATGAACACTTTTTTTTTTTTAACAAAAGTCTAACTGTTCCACAGTGGACTAGAGAAAATGTAGAAAACCAGAATATGCCAATATCTACAAAAGAAATGGAAAAAGTCACCAAACATACATACCCCACCTCCCACGAATTCTACACACACCCTCAATGCACAGATATGGCTTGCCCTCTTTCAATTGTACCCAGGCATGGGAAGAGAGGGCCGTCTTCTCACCACATCTATAGAACAGCACACATTGTTATTAATTTCTTTTGACTTCGTGTGTTGTTTTCTAGCTCTCTGAGTTCTACATATATTTCAGTTATTTTCTTTTCTGGTGATATATGTTCACAACAGTATAATTATTTTCCTCTGAGTTTTAGTTTAGCTGTATGTCATTGATTCTGATATAATGAGTTTTCCTTATAATTTTTGAAATTCTGCAATTTTGTTTATTTCTTCCTTGACCCAAGTTGTTTAACAGATGGTTTTATTTTTCCAGGTGGAAGTGCTTAGTTGTTTTTTATTTTCTTATTAATTTCTAGTCTTATTACACTTAGTGAGGGTGGCTTATATTACTTATACTTTTTGGAATTTACTGAGGTTTTCTTTGCATGCTAATAAATGGTTGTATTTTTGTGACTATATACTTGAAAAGAAGGTGTGGAGTCTGTTGTAGGAGTACAGAATTTGAAATATATCTATAAAACCTTCCTTATTCACTACATAATTTAGATCTTCTGCATGATGAATGTGGTAGGCTAGTACTATCCATACTAATTGTTTGCTGTCTCAATCTGCCTAGGACTGAGAGGGTAAATTGGCCTTCTGTATGTGTCTATTTCTCCTATGCTGGTGTGCCTTGGTTTATTTTTTCTTTCCTCTCTGTGGTTTCTGTTATATCAGAGTTGCTTGTGTGTAATCTAATGCATTGATACTAACCATTTTTAAATTTTCATTGTGAATTGTGGCCTTTAGCATTATATCATTTTTCTCTAATTTAAACTTACTGGCCTGAGTCCTACCTAGTCTATTATGTGAATTGCAACACCTGCTTTCTTTCTATTAGCATTTATATATTTACCCAGCCTTTTATAATATTTACCTTTTCCAGTTTCTTTGCATTAGGACTATCTCTTGGATATAGCTTTCAGCGATGCTTCCTTTGTTAGCCAGACACCTTTACTTTAAGTCAATGCGTTAAACCCTTCTACAATTACTGATAGGATAATATGTTTCATGTCAGTTCCTTCAACTGTTTGATATAATATAGATACTTATGTTTACAAGTATGCAGGTGGGTATATGTGTATGTTATGATGACACATGCATACATAAAGCCTTTCACTATGGAGTCTTTTTTTCACAATTCTGTTATTTATTTTGGTGTTTAGGAAGGCTTACATTTTTCTTCTAGCGTTTCTCTTGTTACTAATATCTTCATATGAGAGCCTTAGTCTCCTCTTTTACTATATTAGCTAGCAATCTCAACCCAGATTTTGCAAGAGAATTAGGCCCTAAGGTATCAATTAGATAACAAAATGATCTCTCTTAAGGATCTAAAATGTTACATAGTACCATCCTGGGGAGAAGGAAGAAAATCAAATCATTTTCTATGTGGCTCAACTTCTTCCAGGATCCTGGTAGAGAACGGCTCTCTGTTATGAAAACACGCATCAAGTATTAATAGTAACTGTGTCTCTTTCCTGTCCCCCTTCCTCACCACCTAATTACTAGACACTAGTGTTGGTGTTCATCTCTGTACTTCAAATATACACACAATTCTCCTACAATACTTGGCCTACCAGCTGCATGCAATATTACTTTACTCTTAACTCATATCTATGGGGCAGTAGGTAATGCTTTCTACTTCTACCTCTTCCCTTTCTCCTCAAGTTTTTTCTTACATTATTTCTACATTGTCAGAGCATACACAGCATATTTTGTCACTCTTATTCTCGTTCATCTTAGTTCTCAGTTAAACATATTCAATGGCTTCTCCAACACTTTATGTTGAGGCTTTCTAATCGTTTTCTGCTTGTCTCAAGTTCATTCTCTAGTTGAATTCATTGGAAGGAGTCACAGGAATGTTTGCCCGCGGGTATTGGAATGTTCATTGCAGTTTAATATGTGACGCGTATATTTGAAGGAAAGTTGGGTTGCGTATGAAACCCTTCAATGACATTTTCTTTTCTTGATTTTCTTCAAAATGCTACTTTCATGCATAAAATGTTTCTGTTGAGAAGATTGATTCCAGTCTCATTGTCTTTCCCTTATAAGTTATGTGGCTATTTTGCCTGAATTCTCAAGGAATGGTTTCGTTATTTTTGGAGCCCAATGCCTTTACTGGAATATAGCTAAGGGTTTCCATTCTGGGTCAATTTGCTCACATCTGCAGTGGGCTTTCCAATATGTAAGGTCTTCTTTTATTTCAGGAAGTTAAGTTAAATTATAATTTACATTTTTGTTTCCTTTTCTTGCTTTGGTTTTTATCTTTGGAGACTCCAAGGGAATGTATTTTAGATCTCCTTTTTCTGGCTTCTTTATTTATCATTTTCTTTTTCATTTTCTATCATTTTCTTCTAAATACTTTTTATTTCATTTTCAATTTCCAAAATGTTTTCCTCACATTTTTTCTTTCCATATTCAATCCTTTTTCTGAGGCTTCAATGTTCCCATTCATTATTGTGTTTCTTCCAATTAAGTCTTTATATCTGAAATGTTTCTTTTTTCTCCTAACTTCTTCTTGAGATCTGTCATTTTTGTCTCCTATCTCCCTTTTGCTCTTGCATTTCATTCTTCACATCTAAGAATTCTGTTTTGTGCCATTGTTTCAAAGTCCTGATCGTAATCTCCATTCAGTTTAGCTAATTTTGAATAGTATGTTACCACTGCACCTCTGTCATCAGATTTTCCTGGTATGTCACCATTACGTGTTATAATACTATCAAGTGTATTTTCATGTCTCTTGTAAATATTGCATGGAGCTTAATCGCATTCCTTTTAGGTTGCCCATGTTTAAATTGCTTAAATAAGATGATTTTTTCCTAGTCTGTTAGGAACAGAGTCCTCAGAGTGGGATTTACATAGGCCAGGGTAGCTGTGCCAGCTCCAAGGCTCTGTGGTTACCACGAATGGCTCAGAATCCGGCATCTCTGTGGCCACTTCTCTGTCTGGGGCCAAGCCCGGGGTAGGGATGCTTCTGCTTCAGTTGTGGGTTTCCTGTAGCACCTCAGGCCTGATTTTCAAGACAGTGCTATTTCCTGGAGACTTTGGGTTGTGCTGCTAACAATAGTCCCTGGGAGAGATCCCATCTGGGCCCCGTCCATACTGCAAGGGCCTTCTCTCTCCATCGCTGTACTTTGCTGCCCAGATGAATGTGGCTTCTGACTGGTATTCGCCTCAGCGTGAGGCTCTATCCCTCTGAATGTCTGCTGGTTGCCCTGAGATTTCTGAGGGCTGAAGCTGGGCCGTCACAGCACCCTGGTGCCCCAGTGCCCACAAATGCAACCATCTCTGTACTCGCCAGCAACTCTGAGTCTCAGAGGACATCTCTCAGCCTGGCCAGCTGCAGCTAGACCCACATATGAGGCATGAGGTGCTTGCCTTGGGGGATATTTCAGCATCCATAGCACAAGGTAACAACAGCCTCTGCAGTCTCTGCATCCTCCAGCCATGCCATTGATCTCCGCCTTCACTGAGGGTGTTTTGGCCACACCCACCCATATTTGGGAGTTCAGTGGGGTTTCCCTGCATCTAGTTTTTGTTTTCTGTAACTTTCTAACCCTGTACTACCTTATTTTGTTTATTTGGGTTTCAGGAAGCATCTTGAAGACATTCAGATGCTACCCCGAGGACATGACTCCAATGCCATAGTCTGATAGATTTTTAAATGTTGATGGAATAGACTGTGCTCCAAAAATTTTTGAATATTCCACAATTTACCTAAGCAAATACAGAAAACTTATATATAGTGATCACCATATTGAGTCGATCCATCCAGAACATAGTATGTCTCTTTATTTAAATCTTATTTTTATTTTTCTTGGCAAAATTTTGTAGCTCTCTTTGGTTGGTTCTATATTATTCTTCCTAATATTTTTCCTGGGTACTTTATATCCTATATTGTTTTTGTAAATGGGAATTTCTTTTCTTCTAATTGTGCTGATTATGGCTAATATGTAAGATTATCACTGATTTTTATATATGTATTTAAGATCAACACACTTTTATTACATATTTCCTTGGCTCAATAAAAGATAAAACAGATTTTTAGCACAAAGATGAAGATCAAATATATTTATTTGTTGAAATGAAATATCAATGGGGAATTTAGAGAATGATTTTATAATCAATTTTTAAATCAAAATTCTCTTTTTATGGTTTATGTTCATAACCTTCAGGTAAATCACAACTGATTTAATCAGCAGAATTTAATCAAGAGAATTATGTGAGGATTTAACCCACTGGTCTGAAATATCTTTGAAAATGGCATAATTCTTTGTAATAATACATTGCTCTTTGAGTGAGATGTTGTAAATGGCCCCTTTGGAGATGTTCTGAGAAATCGTATCTATTTATAATATAGTATTGAAATGTGAATAAAAGTTTGCATATTAGAAAAGGAATTCTTTGGAAAATTCAGTCTGCATAGTTTTGATTATAAAAATTATGTGAATCAAATAATGAAAATGCTGTTTGGACCATGTGAGCAACCACCATCTGCTAAAACAGAAGAGATCCAAAGAAGCTACATGTGGCTGCCTCCTAACTGGTGTAAGCATCGGTCTATCCTGTGAATGCCCCTGGAGGCTTGTCATCTTGGATGTGCACGTGGCCTGAGGATGAGCTGTCCCCAGGTGGAGAGGAAGCTGATTCTGGAATGGAAGAAAGAAACAATATTAAAGTGCTACCAAGAATAAAGAGCAGAGAACAGAAGAGGACATGGAACAGCAAGAACGGATCTTGTATAAAGTCAGTGGTGAGTACAACGTCAGCCAGGAATGCCCCAGATTATCCAAGGCACAGCTCTGTCTCTGTGGGAAGGAACCCATGTAGTCGTTGAACCATATGGACAACACCTAAAATAAAAGTGGTCAATAAATCACTTTCAGGGGTTGGTTTTCAGGGTTCATCTTGAATCTAGGAGCACCTCACAATATCTTTGTTGCAACCTGTGCCTCCTTTCAGGTTGGGAAACCATGATCACTTAACCTTGAATCCCAGACCCTTTAACCCTCATGAACCACTTGGTGCATATAAAATGAAACATTTAGATGAGATGAGCTCACATGGTTCAATGCAGACCTGGCATTCCAGATGCCTCTGAAAGCCATAAAGGAATATCACATATTCAAACATTCATTCCACAATTATACATTGAGTGCAAACAACTGCCCAGGCATTATGCCCGCTGGTGGATATAAAAGTAAACAGAAATGGGGGAGAGGCAGGGCCGTCTGCAGATGGTCTCAGGTTTCTTTTGGAGGTGATGGAAACACTTTAAAATTAGATCGTGGCGATAGCTGCACAACTCCATAAACATAAATAATTGAGCTGTACATTTGGAAAGGGTCAATTTTATGGTATGTAAGTAACACCTCAAAAAAGCTCTTTTCAAAAAGAGAAACAGAGCAGCAGGCCTTGTTCTACAATGCCTGCAGGAGGATAAACAAGATGGAACAGCACACAGTGTCACCTGTGGTGGCTAAGGGCATCCCACTGGGGATGGTCGCAGCCCCCCCCAGCCTTGGAAGTGCAAGCAGTGCCCCTGGCTCGCAGCGAATTGCTATCTCTCAAACGTTTCTTTTTCTTAAGTCACATTCTCTTCCTCTATGTCAAGGCCCACACGGACACTCGCTAGTAAAATACAAGCCAACTTCTGTCTCTGGGGTGGGCCCCTATCCGGCCTGGCAAGCGTCCAACAAAGTGTCCAAGTCAAGAGGCAATTCCTTTTCTCCGCTTCTCATCCACATCCCCTAGGAAAACTGTACCGGGAAGGTAGGCCATGTGGGTAATAGGACATAAGAATCCTGAAATGGCTACTAATTACAATGTTTGCAATTATTTCAAATTTTGATTTTCATAATAACTCTTCATGGTTGTGTTGACCAGAGGGAAATTTTATTCCCAAATGTGCCCATGTCAAATTTGCCATTATCTTCCAGGAAAAAAATCAAATGAGAAGGCTTTTAGAAAGAGATAAAGTTTACTCATTGGAAATTAGAAATGAATATTTATTGTCAGATCTCTGTCTAGATTAAAACCTTTTATTTAACATCAGTTGAAAGTGTAAATTATTCACATGTTTACATTTCAATGACTTCTGTTCTCTAATGATTCCATTTCTAGAGTGTATTAGTGGTAAGATAATGAAATGCCTCATCAGCTTGGAGTATTAAGCAAACAACTAACTTCAACTTTTCAACAGTGGATAAAAAGATAGAGTGGTCTCCAACAACTTATTTCATCAATTTAAAGCAATACTCAACTAACTTTCCAAAACACAGCACTAAAGGGAATATTGCCAATAAGCCGTGGAAATGCATGTCAGCCTCCCATCGATACGCATGGGACCATGATAACAGATACACTGCTCTCACACAAATCATGGTTTTTGGCAAGATTTATCTTTCCTAGAGGGGAGAATTGGGAGGGAAAAAAAGAGAAAGAGAACATAGTATTGTCCACTCGCCAGCAAAGATGAGCTCTTGCTATTTGAATGACATTATATAATTATTCACCCTATTCTTCTCACTTAGATGATTGCGTGATATTAGGGAATTTTATTACTAATAGCAACGATTTCTTATCTATTTACAGTGCTTTACGTTTACAAAACACTTGCACATGTTATCCCATTCAAGAGGTTGGCTCTTTCTGGAATACTGGGGGAATCTAGATATGTCTAGAGAAAAATGAATTTGTACATTGAATTCATATAAGCCAAATCCATTTTCCAAAAATTTCCATGCAGATGTTTCACAGTTGCTTCAATGGCACCACACTGTCCATGCATTTAAGTGTCGATAATCCATGACATTTTATACATTCTTCTATCTAATAAATCTCTATTTTCATGGAAACAACGAGGTTTTTTGTGTGTTGTGCCAAGCATAACTGCTGGCCTTGAATAAGCCAGAGAAATGCTTTCTTTAGTATTATAATAGGCGTGTGGTTAAGGAGTTAAGACATAATGTCTATGTTCACAATGTTTACCATATTACACTATTTACAAAATGTTCATGAAATGAAAACTAATAAAACACGGAACGAGCAGGAATGGCTACGTGAAAGTCAGAGAAAGCTCTGGAAGCATTCCTCTGAAATCACCATGGCCTGGGTGAGCCGGAGAAGCTCTTGCCGACTGCCTGAGATGTCGAGTCTTGCTTAGGATTTAGCTGCTCAGAGAAAGTAGAGAGGGACCTTGCCCCCATTCAGGGAACAAGGAGACACAGGAGGAAATTGTCAGGGCGAGAAGTGCCAGGCGTCTGGGGGCACTGCAGGTCTCATCCATGTGAGATCTGTGGCCACGTATCTTGAGCAAAAGGAGCAGTAAAGGATAAAGGTGCAGCATACATCATGCCAGTTTGTAACCTTGTAGCTGGTCAAGTGTCCCCAAAAAAGAAAATGTAACCTTTTTACACAGTATTTCAGCACTAATCCTCTGACAACGTTGTACGACATGAACTGAATGAAAAAAAAGAACTTTGAGTGAGGGAGATCAACAGGGACCACCTTCTAATCATGTCGAGGGCAGGTGATTGAGCCCAAAATGAGGTTGGCAGCATAGTGGGGAGGGAAGGGAAGGGCAGAGACAACCATGCACACTCTACAAGAGAGGCAACACAGGACCACTGATTGGGCCGCGTCGGAGGCGAGGATGTGAAGGAGCAATGTTGACTCTGAAGATCCCAGTCCGGGTGCTGGTGGGGTTGCCAGGCTGGCTAGGCTGGGAGGGGACAGGATTTTGGAAGTGACACTCTGACCCCCAGATAGAGTGGGCTGCTGCTCTGTGCCAGCAGGCCAGAATGCCAGAGAAGTTGGGGCCGGTGGTGTTGTCTGCACAGATGTGACAACTGAAACCGCAGGGGCAGATGAGAACTCCAGCAGGGAGGGTGCAGAGAGGGCAGCACGCCAGGGACCCAAGTTCAGGGTGAGCTTCAGCGAGAGTCCCTGAGAAATGTGGTGAGGGGGCCAGAGAGGTGGGAGGAGAGTCAGCCACACAGGCCCAGAGCTACTGGAGCTGCAGGAAAAAAGGATTTCTGGAAGTCAGTGATGTAGAAAAATCACCTCTTCAGCCAGGTGTGGTGGCTCACACCTATAATTCAAGGACTTTGGGAGGCAGAGGCAGGCAGATCACCTGAGGTCAGGAGTTCGAGACCAGCCTGGCCAATAACATGGTGAAACCCCATCTCTACTAAAAATACAAAAATTAGCCGGATGTGGTGGCACATACCTGTAATCACAGCTACTCAGGAGGCTGAGGCAGGAGAATTGTTTGAACCCAGGAGA
Source organism: Mandrillus leucophaeus (assembly GCF_000951045.1). Classification (NCBI taxonomy): domain Eukaryota; kingdom Metazoa; phylum Chordata; class Mammalia; order Primates; family Cercopithecidae; genus Mandrillus; species Mandrillus leucophaeus. Next base: position 432,439 of record NW_012105997.1, on the reverse strand, counting down.
CGGAGGTTGCAGTGAGCTCCAGCCTGGGCAACAAAGGGAGACTCTGTCTTAAAACAAAAAAAGAAAAAGAAAAATCACCTCTCCAGTGTTGTACTTATCCCATTTATTCTACTTGAGGTGCAGATGTTGATTTTGATTTTTAGCCCTCAACCTTTTGACTCTTTAAATCAAATATGACATAATGTGTGGAATAAAATCTACCAGATTAAGATATTCTGCTGTCATTTCCTCGCTCATTACCATGCGGCTTTTTATCTAATAGGATGTGCAAGGCATTTCGTGTCTTTCCTTTGACCTCCCGTGAAATAAATTTGGCCAAACGAGCTCTACCCTAGGACATCTCTTTAATATGCAACAGATTCTTTCAATTTTAAAAGAAAAATCACCCGTTTGAATAGAGCCTTCTGTGAAAAGTGGTCCAGGCCCTGCCTGGGGTCCGCATCCTGGGCTTGCTGACACCCTCTGGGCCACTCTCTGTTTCCTGATCACTCTCCTCCCCTGCCTCAGAGATCTTCCTGCAGCCCTGAGCACAGCATGTCCCCACAAATAGGGATCCTCTCTGCTCAGGGATGCTGCCCACAGTCCTACCAGCTCCCACCAGCGCCCACCCACCTCTGATGTTGTCAGAATCCAGTTCAGATTATTTCTTATTTATCCCTACACTACCTTCAAAGCTCTGCTCTCGGTCATCACTTCCTGCAGTCTCTCTAAAGACCAGATGATTCCCCCCGGTCCCTTACCTGCAGCCTCGACTCAGAAAACCATCAGCATGTAGTACACAAAGCCCTCGTCAGGGGCCAGCCCACGGTACCCCGCTGAGGCATTCCTGTGTGAATTGTCCACACACAGCACACTTGATCATTGTATAGGGAAAGATCCTGCGGCAGAGCTGGACCCGAGATACATGGTTAGCAATCAGCAACAAGGACGCTAGCCGCTAGGTCAGGGCTCTGTCCTTTGCCTGTCCTATCTCTTGTGTGGAGTGGTCAGGGTGTGTTATTTGAAAATTGTTGTAAGGCAATTCTGAAATTTTTACGAGGAAGTCAAGAAGCCGGAACCTCTTGGTGGTGTATAATTCACAGTGAGGGAATTCATTATTTTTGGACAAGAATAATCTCTGAAGATATAACTGGGTCCGTAGGGAATGATCTTCCATTTCCTTACACTGACCCTTTAAATTAATATTGGGGTCGTCTGCAATCGTTGGCTTGGGAAAAGGACCCTGTATCCTTTTCCATGGATCTATTCCCTGTTCTTATCGTCATGCGCCACTCTGCCTTCTGGTTTCACTTGTGCCTTGTTGCTTCCTCTCAAACAGAAACCTCCCTCTACTTGTCTTCCTTCCAACTGGAGTGACCCCACATCCTGACTTTCCCAGTTCAGTCTTGGTTTTTACCTGTTATTCCAGCAGGATTATGAACAGAGCCTTCTTTCGCTCTCAAAAAAGACCTAGTTTGGATAATAACTCGTAGTGTCATGGTTTAAAGCTCATGTAACCAAGAGTTAAGTGCATGTTGGACTAGTGAATCAAGAAGTGCAAGCAGGTATTTTTTCTTCTGCTGAATCAGCAACCTTCCCAGCCCCGCTTCTCACAGGAAGCCAGGTGGCTCCAGTGGGAACCCCATCCACCCACAAGACCCTCAGTAGCCAGGGCTAAGCCCACATACTCAAGCCTAGAAATGCTCTTTTTAATGAACCTAGGCCAAGTCAACTCACCAATAAGAGAGAATCCTAACACCAGAAAATGCCTTTGTCACAGTCAGCTCTTGTTCTCCCCCACATTTTGCACTTACACAGACAGGCAGTTTTGTAGCATGACTTTTGTTAGGCTACCGCTTATACACAGGACTTGAATTTTGTATGAACTGTACTGATTCTGCATTTCACATTGCTTCCTATACATTTTGCATGCTTTACCTTCAATAAAAACATAATTTGTTTAACAAATGGGTTTATTCAGTCATTTAACAAATATTAATTTTACTGGAACTGAACTCTTTGTAAATATTGGCAATACAATAATAATGAATGAATAATGAATAAAGGGACGAACAGAGTCCCTTTTTATATAAGGCAAGTCTAGAAGAGAAATTTGATTTAAATAAATAATCATTAAACTCTAAATGTGATAAGCACTACAGGAAAAACACAGAAAGTCGTGTAACCAGAAGTCTGACTTCAGTGTTGGTTGGGGAAGGGGTTAGAAAAAGACTCCTAAGGGCTTGAGGTTTAAACAGTGGATAGAAGTTAACCAGGAATAAGAGGAGGCGGAGGATGTCACAAAAGACAAAAGGAGCAGCCCATACAGAAACTGCGAGACGGGAACCATGTTGGTACTCTAGAGAAATTGTACCAAGAGGGGAAAGTGGCCCAGGTGATGGTGCAGCCTTTGCCAAGGAATTTAAGTTTCATCCTAAGTGTAGAAGAGTTTTAAGTGGAGGAGTGATCATTGGATTTGCAGGTCTGAAAGGTCTCTCTGTCTGCTGGAGAGACAGACCAGTTGAGGAGAGCACACATGAACAGTCACCATGTAAGAGGCTCTGGGAGGCGCCAGGCAAGATGTGCTGGTGTCTGGGCATGCGTGGAGGCGGAGAGGATAGAAAACACAAGCAAATGAAAACGTGCTGTGGGGCAGGGGGAGGCAGCGCTGAATCTTCACGCAGCCGTGATGCCGGCTGGAAGTGAGAGTCTGAACCTGAGTGGGGTCGGTGGGTGGCCCAGGGTGACCCAGTGCTGAGAAGAGGATGCAGGAGAGAATGAGTCCGCAGTGAAGGGAGCGTGCTCGGTGGTGAGTCCTTCAGCTGGAGGTGCCTGGGAGGCGTCCAGGCCACTGCGGATGAGCTGCCCACGTGTGAGTCTGGACTGTGCACATAGGTGTGAATGGGGGTCAGTGACTTGCCCTCTGCTGATGCCCTGGGCTTGGATGAAGTCACTGGGGGACCTTAGAGAGAAGAGAGGAAACAGGCCTGAGCACTTCCAAGGTCTAACGTCAGGGAGAGAAGAGAGATCCCGTAAACGACGGAGAGAGGTAGGAAAGACCCGGGAGAAAGAAGTCCCAAGGAAGGGTGAACCGGGAAGGATGACCACTGGGCGTCCCCGCAGTCAGCGAGAGGGAGGGAGAGCCTCTCCCCGGGGATGTCTGGGTGCTGGAGGTGCACAGATTAGAAAGGACAGAAGAGGTTGTGGGGTCCAGGGAAGATTGTGTTGTTTTGTTTTAATGGGTAGATGTGTGTGTTTGGGGAGATGGGTCTTTTAAATGGGAGGAAACAGAATATGTCTCAGGACTGACAGAAAGCATCCAGGAGACGGGAGACTCTCATAAAATAGAACCAAGGAAAGAATGCTGTGCTTTTACTGAGGAACTAGGGAAGATGGGCTCCGGTGCCCTGCAGGAAGAGGTGCTCCCACCAGGCATGCGCGGTCAGAATCCTGCCCTGGGACTTTCTACCCAGCAGGTGGCGAGGAGGAGCCCGGTGCAGTGATGTGGATGGACTGGGTCAGACACTGCGCATGCTCAGTGGCGGTTGCGTCAATGGTGGCGCAGCTCATGATGGCGCCGGGCTCTACTGGCTGTAACCTGTAGTTTGGGCGAGGGAATATTCTTTCCTTTACAACCTGCCATCTTCCACGTGATCTGAATCTCCTCTGACTAAGGTAGGAAATGGGAGGGCTAACTACGGATAGTCAGGATACAAAGTGTTGTTCGTGTCAATAGTCTACTGACTCTTTAACCCTCTGTGTACTTTATTGCTATCTACTGAAAAAAAAAGTACTGATGTCTTTATCCTTGGAGAGGAGATGGAGAAGGTATTGGAGAAGGTATTTTAGAGAGTATTTTGCACTTGCTCTCAAACTTTTGGCTACTTTGTACGTATTTAGAGTAATTTTACCACCAACCAAGGCTGCAGTTCTTAATACTGCATGGTTATCTGCATTGCAGTGTGTAAAAAGCTTTTAAACAAATTATGGCATTTGATACAATAACTAAAAAAAAGAAAAAACAAAACAAAACAAACAAACAAAAAAAATCCTAGGCCTGTCACTGCCTCTGACCCTGGCCCCCCAGCTGAAGCCCACCGAAGCCCATGGGCTCAAATTTGCATGCCATGAAAGCAGGATCAAGACTGAATACAAATAAGCCATTTTTGGCTTCTCCACACTTGAAAACTTACTTTTCCTCCACTCATTTCGTACCAATGTGATATATATTCATAACCACATGTAAATAAATAAATAAAGTGCCATGATTAGGAGAGCGGTTATATCAGATAAACACAGGGGAAATTGTGTTACCAAAGGGACTATCAGTCACAGCAGTTGGGCCATCAGATCAAGGCTCTGGGGAGGGCACGAGGGATTCTAACTTTGCTACAAGCATATGTGGATACAAAACAGTTCTTTGCTTCCAAGGATCTGTCACTGGCATGGCAGCAATACTAAACAAAAGTTACTATTTTCTTTCTTTCTGTTTGTTCCTTAGAAAACTATTTATACAAAATGTTTTCTCGATCCAAATGCAGTTTGGATATTTACTGCTCATCTGCATCAGAGCATAAGTCGCATTTCAATCAGTGAATGTAATGTGTCAAGATGTATACATTCTCTGTGTAAAACATTTTGTTGAAATGAACAAGGCTATTTTAAAGAAAACAGCACATAGGGTTCTCACGTGTTTTTATTTATTTTTATTTTTATTTTTTGGAGACAGAGCCTTACATTGTCACCCAGGCTGGAGTACAATGGCATGATCTTGGCTCACAGCAACCTCCACCTCCCGGGTTCAAGTGATTCTCCTGCCTCAGCCTCCCAAGTAGCTGGGATTATAGGTGCCCGCCACCACCCCCGGCTAATTTTTGTATTTTTAGTAGAGACGAGGTTTCACCCTGTTGGCCAGGCTGGTCTAGAACTCCTGACCTCAGGTGATCCACCTGCCTCGGCCTCCGAAAGTGCTGGGATTACAGGTGTGATCCACTGCGCCCCTCCTCTCACATGTTTTTAAATGTTTCTGCAAAAACATTTATTCTTTTGATCCTATCAGTTGAGCTGCAACATATCTGAAACCTCTTTTACTAATAAGTCATTTTGTTTTGTTGTCATTGCAATTCCCTCCCCCTGCCCCCCGCCGTGGATGAGTTGGGTGGTTTGGGCTGTTTTTAGTTAACTAATAGAGCTTAGTGTAATATCAATACAATGCAGTCCCCAAACTGATAGACTTTTATGTGCATATGACTTTCCATTAAATAGACAGAGTGACTTTGTAAAGAGTAAAATAAACCTCAGCTCTGTCCAGGCAGAATTCATTTGACTGAGCACTCCCCTTGTCACATCACTGTTACTCATCTCTCCTTGGAAATAAACACATTTACTGTGCGCAATAACTAAACCAACATTTTACCCTCCCGCGCGCATTCACTTTTTAATTTAGAAAAGTCTTGAAAAACACGAAGCAGCAGGATTTTGGCATGCTCTCCAGAATGCACATAAATAAATCTTTTCCAGCAAATTCTCAAGGGTTTTAGGCAAAACTTTGTGAGTGCCAGAGCCAAAAGCTAAAAAACATTTTGGGTTTGTTTATTGAGCCAATAAAGTGGACATCGTGTCCAAAGTACAATTTGAAGCATTATTTTTTGTATTAAAGAATTTAGTAATGTGTATTGCCAATTCCAAGAATTTGTCTGCAGAGTTTCCCAGGCATGTATTGCTTCTCCAACTTTTTAACTCTTAACAGAGAAAGCCAAACAGGATGGGCTCTAGGAAGTATCAATGTTTCTGTGGGAGCCTCTTTGACTAAATAGTGGATCATGCATCCAAGTACATTCAGTTATTCTCTGAAGAGAATCAAAATCACAAAAACAAGTACCATGGGCACTCTCTTATCTTTTCCTAAAATCCTCATGACCTGTTTCTTCCTGTTAACTGGAATACGCATCATGCTGTGACCCATAATACATGCTTGATGAATATTTGTTAAATTAAAAAATATTTAAAAGCCAGAGATAACAAATTGTGCTTGCCATTTGTAACTAGTCCATTTTTCCTGTTTGTTGAAATAAATACATACATTTTGTTAAAAGAATGTTTAAATGTGAAAAGGAAAAAAACAAAACAAAACGGGAAATAGGACTCTGGAGTATCCCTGTAGCCCGTAAGAGGCACTTTGCTTCCATTCTCCGTGGTTTACCTAAACCTCCTTTCTACTTCTCACATTTTCTAAGCAGCATCACTGTTTCCTCTTATGAAGTCTGATCTTCCCACACAGAGGGGACACCTTTTGTCGGATTCATCTCCACTGCCAAGTACAAGGTACCCAGTACAATGGCTACACCTGGAAGGCACTCAGCAAATGTCTGCTGAGAAAATAATCTCATTATTCTAATTTTCCGCATGTACTAGCTAACACTGTAGGTAGAAACTCACAAATGTGCCCAACAAATGCATTTAAACTCCTCCCTTTGGGGCTTCTGGAAGGACGGAGGCATTTATACAAATACTTTCAAGTCATTGATGTTTTTTCTAAACACCATGAAAGATTTCCATAACGTATTTGTGTAATGTACATCGTTCGTATTTGTCCACTTAGGTCTTTATTTGAACATCTGGTTTTCTGCTGCGAGCCTCCCTGTGGCTGGATAGAAGCCACTTTGAAACCTGGAAGCAATGCCTGAGGTTCTCTAATTACCTATTTTCCCCTCAAATAGAAATAAAATTGACTGTAAGAAAATTTGGCAATGATTCATTTTGTGGACTGCTCTGATAATTTATTGTAGCCCAATTTCATCAGCCCTATTGAACTTGTATCAAAGAACGTTTCAATGATTTAAAGAGAAATCTATCACACAAAAAACTGGCTTCATTTCAGATTCATTGCTGTTAGGTAGAATCTTCATCACAGATGGTAGGATCCAGCATCATCTGGCCCTAAGTCACCACCCCTCTTTCACCCTTTCCCATCCCCACCTTGCTCTCTGTACTTCAGCTGCAACAGTGCACAGTCAGCAACTTCAGCCTGCCATGGTCTCTCACACCACAGAACATCTCACACTCCCTTCTCTGTCTAAACACCAAACATTACCTAATGTAACCTACAATGACTTTAGATCTCAACTCAAGGGCTTCTGGCTCTTAACAAACTATTCCTTACACTTGCTCAAGGTCAAGTTCATCAGTTAAACATTCTTGTAGAATTACTGATTTCCATGGTCTCCCAGTACCTTTTTTTTTTTTTTTAGCTTATAATCATGCATATATTACTGTGATTATTTGACCAATGTCCGTCAACAACAACAGTCTTGCGGCTTCCTGGAATCAGGAGCTGTGCCTGTTCTTGTCCACAAAGGAGACACTTTTTTAAAATTAATACATGATAAAGAAATGAGTGAATGGACAACCAATATACCAATGGGACAACCTACTTTGTCTTCTAGAAGGCTAATTTTCTCACTTATCCCAATAAATTTCATACCTTCTCTTTTCTCTTCAATCTCCTTACATTTGTTCCCTTTACCCTCTCCCTCCTATGATGACCTTACCACATGCTTCATGGAGAATACAGGAGCTAAACCCATACTCTGTCATGTTCCCACCACCAAACTTGTAAACAAAAATACATTTACTCATACCTTTTCCTGAAAACAGAAAATATAGCAAAATGACAGACCTAAATCCAGTCACACAACAGTTACATTAAATGTAAATGGCCTAAAAACCCAACTGAAAAGTAGGTACTGTGAGACTTGGGGGCAGAGTGGGGTGGGGAGAAGCACTCAAATGTATTATGTCTAAAATAGATGCATTATAAAGGTATAAATACTTGAAAATAAAAATGTAAAAACACATTCCAAAAATGTAAAATTAAAATATAATTCTGAATAAAAGTGCTGAAAATAATAACGTAAAAACATTCCATATTTACATTTTCAAACAGTAAACATTAAAAGGATGAACTAACTAGGTCAGGCAAAATATCTTTTACTGTATGTTACTTTTAAAAGGCAAAATAGACATTAAGGAAAGTAGTATCACCAAGAGACATGAAAGAACATTTCATAATGATAAAAGGTCACTGTATTGTGAAGATAGTGCAATTATAAATGTGTACACTTCCAAAGACAGCACTAAAAAATACATGAAACAAAAAAAATGACAAAAAAGGAGAAATAGGTAAATCAGTCTCCTCTCAGAGATCTATAGAACAATCATACAAAACACTAGTAAGTAAATAGGTCTCATAAATTGCAGATTGACATTTATAGAACAGTATATTCAATAGCTCTGTAATATTTTCAACCATATAGAGAATGTTCAAAATGTACCACATACTGGAGTACAAACAAGTCTCAAAAATATGAAGAGATTAAAATCCTACATCATTTTTTAACCAGAATACAGTTGAAATATAGAACAAGAAGATATTTTTTAATACACCAAATATGTGAAAATTTGTGGAAGATATCAAAGGGGAAATTGGAAAACATTTCAAATTAAATGATAAAAATAATTTATACATTTGTGGCTTATAGCCAAAGCAGTCACAAGAAGAGAATGTATAGCTTTGAATACTGATGCTAGAAAGATGGAGAAGGGGAATCTAAGATCAGAAATCTATGTTTCCATGTGAAAAAGCTAAAATACAGTCAAGTAACATAACATTAAAGTAAGTTGAAAAAAGAAAATTCTAAAGGTGAGAGTAAAAATCAATAACATGGGAAACAAAAAACAATAGAATTCAAAAATTGGTTCTTTGAAGACATTAATGAAATTGATAAAAACCATAATAAGATTATCATGGGGGAAAAAAAGGAGAGAAAACAACTTACTCATACTAAAAATATAATAACAACATGAAAAAATCCTAAGACATTAAAGGAATAATAAGGAAATGACATAAACAATTTTTTGCCTATACCAAAACTGACATTACGTGGAAGATAAATCCTAAAGAGCTCGTCCAATCAAAGAGATGGATTGTGTGCTAGTAAAACTCCCTGAAAAGAAAATGAGACAAAGGCATCACAATCAGAGTAAATTATGGACCTATATCCCTCATTTGTAAAGATGCAAAAAAATTTAATAAAATTTTAGCAATTTGAATATAACACTACATAAATGAGTAATACAGTATGGCCTAATGGGGCTTATCCAAAAAAAAAGGGGAGGTTGGGTTAACATTTAGAAAGCAATCAAATGTAATTTACCATACTAACAGACTAACAAAATTATGATTATCTGAAGGATGTGGAACAAAATCCAACATATATTGTTTATTAAAATCTCTTAGCAAACAAAGAGTTAAAAGAAACTTCCTTCATCTGAGGTTGGACATCTATGTTATACCTAAATATAATTGTACTTACTGCTGAAAGACTAAATATTTTCCTGCTAAGATCAGGAATGACATAAGAATATTCACTCTTGTCAATTCTATTCAGTGCTGTATAGGATTTTCTAACCACTGACATCAAGAAAAAAAAAAGAAATTAAAGGCATACTGATTGGAAAGGAAGAAATAAAACTGTGTTTACTCAGAGATGACAATCTTTTATTTAAGAAATCCCATAAAATATGCCAATTAAATAAGGATACTAGAACGAATAATTCTGTTTAGCAAAGTTTCGGTATACAAAAATCAATAAAAGAAAATCAGCTTTATTCTATATACTAATGACAGATGATTATAAATTGGGCAAAAGATTTTAACAGACACTTCACCAAAGAAGATATATGGGTGGCAGTTAAACACATTAAAAGATGCTTATTATCACTTGGCATTAGTTAAATGTAGCAATGACTTGCTGTTACACACCGGTTACAGTGGCTAAAAGACTGTGCATATCCAGTGTTGGCCAAGTTGTAGAACAACTGGCTTCTCCTATGCTGCTGGTGGAAATGTACAATGGTGCAACCACTAGAAAAGTTTGTCAAGTTCTTAAAAAGATAAGCAAACACATCCTACGACCCAGTCATGACATTCTTAGAAGTTTACCTAAAAGGAATGGAAATGTATGTCCACACAAATATTTTTGAACAAATGTTTATATCAGCTTTGTTTGTGATCACCAAACACTGGAAACATCCAAATGTCCAAATGTCTAGCAAAGGGTGAATGGATAAATAAACTGTGGTGTAGCCATACCATGGTACTACTCAGCCACTTAAAGGAATAAACTATTCTACACATAATGATTTGGATAAATTTCAAAACAGTTATGCTATTTGAGAGAGGCCAGACCAAAAAATAAAAATTAAAAAAGAATATATGTGCACATACATGATTCCATGTATGTAAAATTTTAGGAAATGTAAACTGATACGTAGTGACAGAAAGCAGATCAGTGGTTGCTGGAGGGTGTAAGGGGTGGAAGATAGGATCACCAAGGAGCACAGTGGAACGTTTGCCAGTGATGGGTGCATTCATTGTCATGGTGTGATGGCAGTTTCACAGGTATGACACACATATACATATGTTAAAAGTCTTCTAATTACAATACATGCAGTTTGTTGTATATCAGTTATACCTCCATAAGATTTTCTTTTAAGCAGTTACTATCTCTGTATTTTAGCAGTAACAATGAGACACTGAAATTTAAAAATACCACTCCACTTACAGTAACTTCAAAAACATACCATATTTAGGAGTCCACTTAACAAAAGGCATGAAGAACCTCCATAGTTAAAATACAGAATTTTGCTGTGAGAAATTTTTTAAAGACTCCAATAATTAGAAAGATATATTGGGTTTATGAATTAGAACAGTGGTCCCCAACATTTTTGGCACCTGGGACTGGTTTTGTGGAAGACAGTTTTTCCACCCACTGGGGTCAGGGGTATGGTTTGAGGATGAGTCAAGTGCATTACGTTTATTGTGCACTTTATTTCTATTACATTTTAATAGACAATGAAATAATTATACAACTCATCATAATGTAGAATCAGTGGCAGCCCAGAGCTTGTTTTCCTGCAACTAGACGGTCCCACCTGGGGGTGATGGGAGACAGTAAAAGATCATCGGGCATTAGATTCTCATAAGGAGCGTGCAACCTAGATCCCTCGCATGTGCAGTTCCCAAGAGGGGTTCGCTTCTATGAGAATCTAATGCTGCCACTGATCTGACAGGAGGTGGAGCTCAGGCGGTAATACAAGCAATGGGGAGTGGCTGTAGATACAGATGAAGCTTTGCTCACTCACTCTTAGTTTACCTTCTGCTGTATGGCTGGTTCCTAACAGGTCATGGACTAGTACTGGTCTGCGGTCTAGGAGTTTGCAGACTCCTGGATTAGAAGGCTTTATATTATTAAGACATGTATTCTCTGCAAATTCATTTATACATTCAATGCAATCCTATTCACATGCCTCATATTCTTTCTTGTAGAAATTGACAAGCTGATTCTAAAATTTATATGAAAATGCAAAGTGCCTAAAAAAGCCAAAACAATGATGTTGAAAAAGAAAAATAAGCCGAGGACTTCACTATCTGAGTTTAAGACTCAGTTTAAGACTGTAAACCATAGTAACTGAGACAGTGCAGAATTGTTACAGGGCAGACAAACAGATCAAGGGACTAGAAAATAGAATTAGACCAACACTTACTATGATCAAGTGATTTCTAACATAGGCACCAAAAGGAACATTAAATTCAACGATGATATTGATACTGAAAGGGAATAAAATTATCTTTACTCCCTACTAAAACCTATACCAAAAACATCATTTCAAGATGAATCATAGGCCTGTTTGTGGAAGCCAAATCTATAAAGCTTTTAGAAGGGAATATAAAAGAATATTGTTGAAACTTAGAAGCAGGCAAAAATTTATTAGACAGAAAAGGAAATAGCCATAAATTTTAAAATGATAAATTAGACTTATCTAAATTAAAAACTGATGCTCATCAAAGGACATCATTATAATAATTAGGCAAACCCCAAGTATTTGACAAAACGTATATCAGACTCAGATCCAAAATGCATAATGACTCATGCAACTCAATAATAGAAAGACAAACAACCCAACAAAATGTAAATGTAGGCAAAATGATGGAACAGACATTTCACAAAAGAAGCGATATGAATGATCAATAACCACACAAACTAGTGTGTTTGTCATCAGTTGCCAGGGAGGTACAAATCAATGACCACAATGTGATATCATGGCCGTCTGCTAGAATGGTGAAAATGGATAAGACTAATAAACCAAATGTTGGCAAGGAAAGGGAGCAACATGAACTCTTGTCTGTCTCTACACAAAATATAAAATGGTACAACCACTTTGGAAAAAGTGGCAGTTTCCGATAAAGTTCACCATTTACATATCCTAAGTGTTTATCCATGAGAAATTTATTTAAATAAATGTTACAAATATGCACATTACCCAAATAAATATTGTGTTGGGGAAAGGAATTTATGGAAAGATGCTTGAGTATTCACGGCAACTTTATTCACAATGAATGAAAGCTGGAAACACCCATTGTCTATCACTGACAGAATCGATAATCTGTGGTATAGAATACTGAGCAACAGTAGACAAAAATGGGCTACTGATCCCTGCGCTGTGGATAAATCTCACAGATACACTACTGAGTGAGTAAAGCAAGACACAAAAGCACACACACTATGTGATACCATTTACGGCAAGTTCTAGAACAGGCAAAACGAATCCAAGATGGAAGCCAAAAGGGTGGTGACTTGGGCAGGGATGGGGGTGGTGACTGTGCAGGAATTCACTGGGAGGGAAGAGACCGAAATATTCAATATTGTGTCAGGTGATGACACAGATGGATAAATCTGTCAAAACTGTACGGTTAAAATGTGTGCATTTCAATGTGCGTAAGTGTCACTTTAAAAAGAGCTGTAAATAATGATAACAGTGGAGTGAGGCAGGCAGTGACCAGAGGTATGGGGGGGACAAGAACGGCAGAAGGCTCATCATCACTGAAGCTGGGAGATGGTGTGTCAAGGTCCATGTCACCATTCTGCTTGCTTTGTATGTGTTTGAAATTTTCCATAGTAAAATATTTGTAAATGATTTGATTACACACAATGAGAATAAAAACATTTTTAATTAAAGGAAAAATAAAAGTAAAAAAAAGATTCAAAACAATTGGAATTGACTTATACATTCCAGTGATAAGTAGTACAAATGGCAAAGGTGTTTAAAACTTTTAAAGCCAGTTTATAATTCAGCAAAACGTTTCTCAGACCTGATCATCACAGCATCCGCGGCCATGCATAGATACTGCATGTGCTTCACGGTATACAGCATCCTGATACATAAGTGGAGTCAAGCCTACTGCACAAGTCTGAGTATCATGTGGCCTAATGTGGGGAAGGTGGGGAAAGGGTTGGAGGCTCAGGCCTTGCCTCTGCTGCTTGATGTTGGGCAAGTCAGTTATGCCAACTTCCCTCATCTATAGAATGAGGAAAATACCAGAGTGCCTATCACACACAATTCCTGTGAAAATTAAGCACATAAAGCAATTGCATGTATTACATGAACTCGCAATATTATTAATTAAGGAGTGCAATTTATTATAGAGCTTACCTGAAAAACAAAGATCAGCAGGCAAGCAACAAAAACCTTTTGGAGGCACAAGAACACACAGCCATTTCTTCTGAAAGGCCTGGTCCTTTGAAGAATGTTAAGGATTCTGAAATTGTTAAAGCTGCATATTGTGCTTGCTGGTGGCAAGGTCGGCTTCTAGTGGAAACGTGGAAGCTTCAGCATGTTAAGAGTAAAAAGAAATAAGGAAGTGTTTACCTTTGCTTTGTCTAAATATACTTGCAGTAATAAAAATTCATTTTATTGTTGTATTTCTTTAGGAAAAAAATAATGTTGTTACTGTGAGCCCAAATCTAGCCCATAACCTCCTTTCCCTATTTAAATATTTATCATGGTAATGTGTGTATTTACAAAAATCTAGCTTTTTAGGAGAATGAAATTATATCTTCACAGAGGATTAAAATCAAGCAAAACAGACTACAAACTATGCAATAGAGAGAGTAAACCGGGTGCCTGGGTGATATCGGCAAGTCTTAGGATTCACTGGAAGAAAATTAGAACTGGCAATACTGTTGACTATTTAGCAACTGGAACCAAAGTGTCTATAACCAGAACAGAAGCATGTTGATTCATTTTCTTCATTGTGTGGAGACGCCGGGATGTTTCTGAGCTGCCTGCCCACCAGTGCTCACCACACAACAGAAGTTTTCCCAGAGCCATGCAGGGAAGTGTGAGTTTAGAATCAAGTGCAACTCAGGCATGCTGGCCTTGTCTGGTCTTCCCCAAAAGTCAGAGGAAAGAAGACAGAAGCCAGAGTCGGCCTGGGAAAGAGGCCTGTGGGACTCAGAAAGCATTGGGTTGCCCTTCCTGATGGACAGTAACTGGATTAGATGCTCTCCAATTAAACAAGTTGAGCACCAACCCTCAGGCTTTGAGACAGGCAAGACTTGTCTAGAAATTCACTTTTCCAATCTAGCTTTAACAAGAAAGGAAATTTCTAAATGGAGATGTCAAAACAATTGTAAAGGAAAATGTCAAATGGAAATTTAGATAATTCTGCTCTTTTAGTGGGAGTTCTAAAGCTACAGATAACATGGACCAAAGCAAAGAGGACTGGAGCCAAAACAGACTTAACCAAGATGAGTCATTACTGCAATTTCCAGATCCACCACTCATCTGTGAAAGCTCATCATGGAGAAGATAGCTGCACACGCAGCTGGGCCCTTGGGGTCTACATGGCCCTCGCCCAGCTACACACACTGTGGTCTGAACTATTAGAATGTCTGTACCTCCCAGGACAGATGGCACGTGCCATGATCAAAGACATCAGGAGAAAGAAAAGAGCAGAACAGACACGGAAATGGGTCCTCTGAGAAGGGCTGATGGCAATCGTTTACTAATGAGAAAATCCGTGTGACTAGAGTGACGGTCCAAAAATCGCCTTTCAGAGAAGCAGCCCGAAATAATGAAATCCCAGCCTCAGTGGTTGAAGGGAGTACAAATTGGGAGCTTCTTATTTTTCAAGTATGTCAAACATCAGTTAATAATCACCAAGTCCGCAGTACCTTCAGCTACAACTGGTGAGTCTGTTCCTGAGGAGCTGTCATTTGCATTGGGTCCATGAGTGATTGTGTCATTGTGTCTTAGTGAATTATTGTGGATGAGAAGTTCAACACCAAGACACGTAACACTTTTTTACCAGGTACACAAGCAGTAGGTCTGTATGGCAGCAACCAGGACATCTGGAGGTCAAAAAGTCTTGATATTGGAAAATTATCCTAAGATGTACAAATAGAAGGTAAATGATAAACCTTTAATTCCCTGCTACTTGTGAACTCTGCAAGGTGCAAGTCAGTTGACTTCTGAGTGGCTCAGGTGGCCTATTGATGAAACTCCACTGACACCTGAAAGGAGGGGCTGGGCTCTTCAACTTTTCCTTCACTGAGCAGGCATAGTGCCAGGTGCTGGGGTGACAAGGTGGGGACTCGACAGAACAAGGATACATTGTTCCCACCTCCAAGAATCTTACCACCCAACTTGGGGGAACAGATGGCAATAACTATGACAAAGCAGAAGAAGAAACCTAATACAATAGGCACACAAAATATCAGATTCAAAGCCCAGAGAGATTAATTCCATCTGGACCACAGGGGACAGAGTCATGAAAGAGGGGGCATGTGAGCTGACGACTATTAGGAAGGAATTAATGAGGACCCTAAGGAGGATGGAAGCAGTAACATGGAACAGGAGGAATGGACCCATGACACTCTAGCAAGACAGGACCGGAGAGAGATGTGTCTATCTACTTCTTCATCAAGAAGCTCATGACAGACAAGCTGAACTATACCTTAACATAAATAATGTAATTTGCACTTTATTTCAGTAATCAGTTATACATATGTAATTATTTTATATGTGAACACACATAGTAATATATTTTATTATATGTACTTATATAAATAAGACATTATATATACATATGTACATAAAATAATTATAAATATATATAAGCATGTAATTATTAAAGAAGTTAAGAATGATAAACTTAAGCAAATTAAACCATTTTAAATAATACTTTGGATTTTTTTTATCAGTATGTAAAATTTAAGATTGGAATAGAGGACAAAGGGAAAATCTGATGATGACTCTCAGGATTTAAGTGATAAGTCATCTCACAAGTGTTGAGTGTGAGAAAACATCTTTGAATTATTTGATGGTAAAGTATTTGCCTTGTCCCAATTGCACACAGGCCTTCTAAACCTAAAGAAAGAGAACACCCAATGAGACAGATGATAAAGTTAAATGTAAATCCCACTGAGGTGCAAAAACCAAAACAAAAACTACATATTGCTGCAAAGTCCTGTAAGGATCCGTTAAGGAACTCCAAAGGGCGGGATGTGGGAGGCTGCACTCAGCTCTGCTCCTATAAACAAGGGTGCCATCCAGGCACTGCACTTGGAGACAGACAAGAACTGAAGGAATTTCAGAAGGTGACCCAGACAGTTCCAAGAGAAGTAACTACCTTCATATTCATTTGATCTTTTTACGAATTAAGGGTTGGCATAGGGAAGACCAACTACATTTGATCTGTGGCCTCTTAGGATAGAGCCAGGGCCAATGGGGAGAAACAAAAGGAAAGACCCTTCTGTTGAGTACCAAAGAGAAATTTCTGGCCTGAAAGATGTCCTCTTTCAAGAAAGCAGGGGTTTGCCCATGGGAGTGTTCCTGTGAAAGTTGGGCTTGCATTGTATTTCTCGAGCACTGTCTTTAGTTTCCTTATAAATATTAATGATTTCATTTCCATAAAGCGTATGAGACAGAGACCCTTATTGTCCCCATTTTACAGATGAGACAAACGGAGCACATAGAAGCCACACAACCTTCCTAAAGTCACGCAGCTGGAGGCCACACAGCCAGATGGCTCCAGAGGCCATGTCCTTAATCATGATGTTGCTATTTGGCAGAAACGTTGCTGCAGAAAGTCAGACCACAGATGGGGACTGGTGGAAACCAAACATATGACTACATCAGTCTACAAAAGCATCATGGTATTCCCACATAATTCAGAAGTACTCCAGACCATTCAGAACCTAAAGACCAGAGCAATCACACAAGGTAATGGAAAATAATGACAAAACAATATAATGACAAGATAACAGAAGATAATGACAAAATATTCTGAGCATCATTGATTTAGTCGCCCTTTATTTCATAAACATCTTATAATTTTCTTCCCATCTTTGTGTATTATTTGGTGTGATTCTGTGTTTTTTCTTCCTAATCTTTTATTAATTTATTTTAAGAGACAAGTAAATATTTTATATATTTATGGTATGCAAAATGTATTTGTATTTTGATATATGCATACATTGTGGAATGGCTAAATCAAGCTATTTAACATATGCATTATCTCACATACTTATATTTTTGTGATTAGAACACATGAAACCTACTCTCAGTAATTTTTAAATAAACAATATATTATTAAATGTAGTCATAATGATGTACAATAGATATATTAAACTTATTCCTCCTGTCTGATTGAAATTTTATGGTTTTTGACCAACAGTTCCCCAACACCCCCAGGTAATCACCATTCTACTCTCTGCTTCTAAGAGTTCAACTTTTTTATGCTCGGCATATAAGTAAAATCATGCAGTATTTGTCCTTCTGTGACTGGCTTATTTCACTTAACATAATGTCCTCCAGGTTTATCCATGTTGTCCCAAATGACAGGATTTCATTCTCTTTTAAGGTTGAATAGCATTCTATTGTGTAGATATACCACATTTTCTTTAGCCACTTATTCGTGGTGTTGATGAACATTTAGGTTTGCTTTTTATTCTTTTCTTTTCAACTTTTAGAATCAGGACTGCATGTGTGGGTTTGTTACGTAGGTATATTGCATGATTCTGGAGTTTAGAGTATGAATTTATCTGTCATGGGAACAGTAGATACTGGGAAATACAAGAAGGGGAAGGAAGGAAGGGGGGTAAGGGCTGAAACAATCCGTCTGTTGGGTACGATGCTCACTATCTGGTGTGAGCTTTAAGACGGATCACAGAGGGGTCCATCTCAGATTCCACTCAACAAGAAAGCGTTAGTAATAAGCACTGAGAAAAGCAAGGGTGTGATCAGAAGGCAGAGGAGCCTTGAGCATAGTAATGTCGGGTGAACACTTGCCCTCCACTGTCCCAAAATGGGTTTCAGTGTTTCCTTTATCTCATACCAAATTAAGAAAGTATCAGAGATATTGTCTCACACCTGTTAAAATGACTATTCTCGAAGCGCTGAAACTTAACAAGTGTTGGCAAGGACATAGAGTGAAGGCTGCCCTTGCACACCATTGGTGGGAATGTAGACTAGTACAGCCATAAAACAGTGCAGAAGTTCCTCAAAAAACCGTATGACCCAGCAATCCCTCTTCTGGGTGTGTACCCAAAGGAAGTGAAATCAGCACCACATTGGCATATCCACACTCCCATGTTCATTGCAGCGTCATTCACAATAGCCAAGATACAGAGACAACCTAAATGTCAGTTGACAGATGAATAGATAAGGAAAATGTGAAGTGTATGTACACAATGGGATATTACTAAGCCTTGAAAAGTAGGAAATCCTGCCCTTTGCAACAACACGGATGAGCCTGGAGGACATTAGGTTAAGTGAAATAAACCAGACACAGAAAGACAAATGCCGTATGATCTCACCTATTTATGGAACCTAAAAATCCAAACTCATAGAAATAGAGAGTAGAAGGGTGGTTGGTTACAAGACAGGTAAGGGGGTGGGGGAAATGCAGAGATGTTGGTCAAGAGCACAGACTTTCAGTTGTAGGATGAATAAGTTATGGAGATTTAATGGACTCATGGGAACTATAGTCAGCAATACTGTTATATACTTGACATTTGCTGAGAGGGTAGATCTTAAATGTTCTCATCATTGGAAAAAATTGTAACTATGTGAGGTGATGGATATGTTAATTAGCTTGGTGGATGTGATTATTTCACAATGTGTACATATTAAATATACCAAAACATCTGCTTGTACACCTTAAATGTACACAATTGTTATTTACCAATTATTCTTCAATGAAGCTGAAAGAAAAAAGAGTTCAAATGAACATTTGGTACTGATAGTTCCAGATAGACCAACTTCTCAATACCTTAGAAATCCCTACAGTGGCCACAGCCAAATACTAAGTTCAATTATATTTCTTATCTCAAAGTGGGGTGTGGGTAACTCCCTGGCAAAAGCCTAGGAAAAATCTAGTGCGTCAGAGCTTCTTAACATGTTTCTGAACAAGATTTCAATAGTACTGGATATAAAGGACTTGATTCTTCCAATTCAGAACCGCTGATACAGGTCAACTACTCACAGTTCTGTTTGGCAGTGGTTCCTAATATGGTACCTAGCCAAGAGCACACTAGATCTTCATCAAGGTAATGACTACCTTTTATTAAACGCTTTCCTTTTATCAAGTTCTGTGCCGAGCACTTGACATATATCATTTTATCCTGTGAAGTAGTTATTGGTGTCTTCATTTACAAATAAAAAACCAAGCTTAGTACTTAACTCACTGCCTTGAATGTAATTATTGCTTTAAAGGTAGTTAGGATTCTTATTAGCTATTATTGCCAAAGCATGCACAATCAGTAAAAAGCAAACCTGAGAGTTAGCCCCAGGACCAATCTGGTCACAAATGTATTAATGAATTGAACAAATGAGTGAGTGGAAGGAAGGAAGGAAGGAAGGAAGGAAGGAAGGAAGGAAGGAAGGAAGGCAGGCAGGCAATACAACCAGAGTTGTTCCTTTAATAACAAGACAAGGGAAAAAGAGAACTGTCAGAAGAACAAATGTTAATTATAATATCCAGGGGTGGGATACAGAGGTTTTAGCATCTGCTCTGTGCCAAGCACTGCACTTGTTCCTGAGGAATACCTAAGGGAAAAAGTATGGTTTCTCACAGGATCTAGCCGGACCAGAAATATGACATTCATATTGGAATCCAGTGTCTCTTTTTCTGACACAGAGAGTTCATTCCAAGCTTAGCTCACACGCAAGCTAAGACAACCACCAGAAATTACTGTTCCCAGGGCGACTAGCATTGCAGCAGCTCAGGGGCCCAGACTCCTGGGCACCAGAATAAGGACCTGGACTACTGATAAGATAACTATATATCCATATTTCATGCAAGAAAGTACTTAGCTCAGGCTATTTTTTTCAAGGGATGTTTCTCAGTGAACTAAACATCTTTCTGTTTGAAATTGAGTAATGACCCCCAAATCTCTACTTTACCCACCTGAGATTCCACCATTAGATAGTCACTCCTTTAACTCCTGAAAAATGTGAAGTCTTTTACTCTATCTTCCACTACAATAAATCACATTGGAAAGATGTTGTATTTTAAAGCATTTCAGTATTTTAAGACAATGAATTGAGCAAAATCTTCATTTGAACAATTGATTGAGAGAAAGGGACCAGAGACAGAGTTAAAATAGGTAACTAGGGAATGGGCTGGAGAAACCCAAGGGCTCCCATCTTAACCAGGGTTAGCCTCAGGGCATCTCACTCCATTCATTCTGGGAGGTGTCACATCATCTCAACTTTCCCTCTGTATATGCAACAATCACTGGTCACTGGCCAAGCAATAAAGCTTCACATTCAGCCCTCAGCCATGACTTTAGATGGATGGCTGGGAATCCCAGGATGTCACTCCCTCATCAGAAGCCTCTGTCCTCATGAAGAGACCTTCCTCTGGAATTTGTCCAGTGCCGAGGCTACTGATTTGACTGCACATATTGGGAAGCAAAAAGTTTAGGTCCTTCTTTACCCAGCTCTTCTCACCAATTCCCCGAACTCAAAAATGTGTTAGTACCCTGTGCTAAAACATTCAGTGAAGTACCAAGCTAATTCTAGGTATTTCATTCTAAGAGTAAAGAATGTTTGCCTTCATGACGGTTCTTGTTTAAGCGAATAACACAAGCTTGCCATACTGCATGTGGTCCCTTTCAGTAGTTCCTACTTCTAGGAAGCCTAGAAAATGAATTCAGGGACAATGGCAGTGCCGGTGCTCCTGCCAATTTTTATCAACCTGCCCAGCCACAGAAGTACTTGAACATATTTACCGGGCAGCCACCATGAGCAGGCTAGAATTTGATGCTGGGAACACAGACACAGGTAAGAAATGGTAGATCTCGACCGAGCGCTGTGGCTCATGCCTGTAATCCCAGCAGAGGCCAAGGTAGGTGGATCACCTGAAGTCAGGAGTTGGAGACCAGCCTGGCCAACATGGTGAAACTCTGTCTACCAAAAATGCAAAAACTAGCTGGGTGTGGTGGCGCGCACCTACAATCCCAGCTACTCGGGAGGCTGAGGTAGGAGAATCATTTGAACCTGGGAGAAAGAGGTTGCAGTGAGCTGGGATCGTACCACTGCACTCCAGCCTGGGCAACAGAGTAAGACTCTGTCTCAAAAAAAAAAAAAAAAACGAAAGAAATGGCAAATCTTTATCCCATCCTTCCCCCACCAGCCATGCACAGGAGATGACAAGGACCTTTGTCCATTCGTTTACAACCTAATTTTGCTTGTAATCTTACTAACTGACATAATTTCATTGAAGTAAAATTAATTGAGAAAATATAAAACACAGACTTAAACACAGAATTTTAGATAATATATGGAAAAAGGCAGAAAGACAATTGCACACGGTATGACTAGGGTTCTTAGTTACTTATTTGCAACCTAATTTTGTTTGTAACATAATAATTGACATGATATTTTAAAAGAAAAAAATGAGAAAATTTGAGGGGAAAACGGAAAGGAGAGTTTTCTACAATACCGTGTACTGAAATAAGAGAAAGGCAATTCAGTGTTTGAAATGCTCTCAGTGGAAAAGGGCCTCCCGACATATCTACTAGTGTTCAAATGTTGAGCCACCCAAGCCCACTGATTCCTGCTCAGCGTCCTTGCAGTTACCATTCCTTGAGGGAAGGTGGTGGCTGCTGGTAGCACAGCCCGCATTCCTTCCTTCTCCACCTCCACTCTTACCTGCAAGGCAGTGCAGAGTGATGGTTGAGAGCACAGACTCTGCAGTGCCGTAGCCTGAGGCTGTGGGCTCTGCCTCACAAGAGCTATAACAGAGGGTGTATAAGGCAAGCTCTGGAGAAACACCTCGGGCACCAAGGGCAGGACCCTCCTCATCACCTGGAGCACAGTGTACCTGATGCATGCATTTTCAAGAAGGTAGATTTTGGCTAAAGGTGAGAGCTTCGACTTTTCATTAGATGACACGATGAGGTAGACCATGTCCTGCTGTTTACCTGGACAAGGAAGTGTCCCAGTCGTAGAAAGCAGGAGCTTACCACCATTAGTGTGGTGCCCTAATGAACAGAGCTGTCAAGCCAACAACTAACTTCCCTCTTGCAACCAGGTGTGTCTGGTGGCCCAGCTGGCCAGGAGATGTAGGAGGAAGTTTCCCGCAGGGATTGGGAGGAGGCTCTGAGAAAGATTTTGTTTTCTAACAACAGCACCAGGTATATTGCTGGGATGGCTCCCTCCCTGTTCCTCCCACTTGGAATCAGGAGTTCCAGAACATGCAGCAGCCACCCAACAACCACAAGATCATTAAGTAATGTCAAGAAGGCAATGCACTGAGACTGGAGAGCAGAAGAAAGCATCACTGGGCTAATACAGCAAATGTGGAACTCCCTCCTTCAGTACTTCCTGTTTGAAAGATCAATGTCTTTCTTGCTGAAATCACTGTTAGGCATGCCTAACGGATATGAATCCTACTTTCGGAGCACGAGCGTGCATCTACTGTTCAGATAATGACATCTTACTGGCTACAGCCTATAACTGGCCATCCATTAATTAGCTATGTAATTGTCAGTCATTTCTCCACGAAAGTACAATAACAAAGAGGAAAAGCAGGGCTTCCTTCAGAAGAAACATAAACCTACTACGCTTCACTCCAGGAGTGACCTAGCACTACTTCTTGCTAAGATCCAACAAGCAGGACCTATATTTTTAAGCCTGTAGTTCCCAAATCCTCTCTGTTTCTCTGTTTAAATTCCAAATATGTATAAAAATATGAACTATTATAAGACACACTTGTGCCTCTTGAGAAAATCTTGGGCAATCTATCACTGTAGCTTTCGTGTCTTTGCTAGTTTCCCATGATTCTGCAGGTTTTCAAGAGAAGTATTTGTGGCAGAGCACCATTATTACTAATAATAGTATCTTAAAATTACATAGTGCTTTCCTATCTGTGGCACTTTCACATATATTCTATATTTGCAGATAGTTCTAAATGACCAAGAGGTTGTTGTTTCTTTGAATGCAGAATAGAGTACAGTTGACACTTGAACAATGTGGAGGCTCAAGGCTCCGACACCCACACAGTCAAAATCCCCTGTAGCTTTCGACTTTCCAAAAACCTAACCACAGTTGACCAGAAGCCCTGCCAATAATGTAAACAGTTGATTATATCCTGTATTGTACACTGTATTCTTACAATAAAGTAAGCTAGAGAAAAGAAAATGTTACTAAGAAAATCATAAGGAAGAGAAAATATATTTACTATTCTTTAAGTGGCGGTGGATTATTATAAAGGCCTTGATCATCATTGTCTGCACATTGAATAGGCTGAGGAGGGGGAGGAGGAGGAGGGGTAAGTCTTGTGTCTCAGGGACAGCAGAGACAGAAAACAATTCACATATAATAGGACCCACACAGTTCAAATCCATGTTGTTTATGGGTAAACTGTGTATGAAAAGTGAGTATGGTAAAACCATCCATGTTTTTAATATGCAAATACAAATAAGATAAGATAACAGGCTAAGAATGAAAGGAGCATAGAGAAATGGAAAAGGAGCTAGATAGGAGAATAAAGTAATATTAATTAATAATTCAGTAGCCCAATTTCTATGTACTTTAAAAGCTGTAAAAAATGCACAATATTCAATCAATATCATGGAGGATAAATTAGAGAAACTATACAAGAAAAAGAGGAAAAGGATGAAGATTGCCAAAAGAATTAGAGAGAAAACTATAGGTTTAAGCAAAAGAGAATAAAGATCCAATGTTCAATAACTAATATTCCAGGAAAGGAGACAAATATAAGAGGGTAAGTGATTGGCCATATCCTGGAACATAAAGGAAGTCTCAACATTTACAATATTACAGGAACTGAATTCATTAGCATATATTCTCTAACTGTGAAAGAAACGACCTAGAAATAAATAACAAAAACATCTAAATAGAAAATCCTGAAAACATTTGGAATTTCATCAATACACTTCTAAATAAGTCATGGGTCAAAGAATAAATTATAATGGAAATTAGAAAATATTTTGTATTGACCAATAGCAAAAACATAACAGAACATAATTTATGGGATGCAACTAAAGCATTGTATAGAGGGAAATTAATACCCTTAAATGCTTATGTTAGAAGATAAAGAGGTTTAAAATAAATGATTGAAATATCCAAATTACAAAGTTAGAAAAAAAAGTAAATTAAACTCAAGTAAAAGAAAAGAAATTAAGAAAAACTTTTCAAAATGTAAAACAAATGAGCAAAAGAAAAATATTTAAAGCCAAAAGTAGTTCTTTTTTTAAAAATTAAATAAATTGACAGCACATTAAAACGAATATTTCAGAAAAGAGAGAAAGGAGGAAAGCAGAGATTATCAATATGGAGACATCAAGATGGAATATCACCACAAAATCTACAGATATTAAAAAACTAGAGGATATTATAATTTTATGCATATGAACTTGGAAATTATGAAATAGAAAAACCCCTACAAAAACTCAACTTAGAAAACTGATAAAAGAAGAAATAAAAATGTAAATAATTCCATATTTATTAAAGGAATTTCATTTGTAATTTAAATTCTCCACAACTCACCCATCAAAAAATCTCTATGCCCAGATGGTTTCATTAATGAATTATTTTAAATTTTGTTTGGTAAAATGATATCAATCTTACAGAAACTTTTCGAGAGGCTAAAAAAGATAAAATACTTCACCACTCATCTTATGAGACCACTTTAACCATGATGTCAAAATCTAACAAGAAAATAAATTATAACAGAGGAAAATTACTGGCCTATGAGCACAGACATGAAAATACCAAACAAAACACCAGTAGAAATAATCCAGCAAAATGTCAAAGGAAAAGGCCTGAAGCCCAAGCAGGGTTTATTACAAGAATGCATGGGTTTTTAACATTCAAAAATCGAAGAATGTGCTTCAGCCTCTGCTCCCTCTCACCTCCCTGAACAATTTACTCCTGCATTCATAGGTACAGAAAGGAAGTCCCCTATAGCAGGTGCCAGCGGGGTCCTGCAGAGGACTGAAGAGGGATGTCTGAAAACTAGAGGAGCACAGGCAGGCTAAAGAGGGCACCCACGCAGGGGAGGCCATAGTGGCAGGGATGAGAGGCCCGCTGGGCTTTGAACAAATGAAGAAACATGTTAAGGGTAACAAAAGCCAGGTTCTCCCAGGGCTGGAGAAGAGAGTTACAAATGTGGAAACGGAGAAAACGAAGAACTCTGTGATGTTGCATTGAAATGGGATGTAACGGTGTAAATGTGTACTTTTTGATAAGGATTAGATGGGTATATTATAGATTACATAGATAGACAATAGATAGATTGTACATAAATAGATACAAAAAAGACCTAAATTAACCGAAAGATGTATACCATGTTTAAGGATTGGCAAACTCAATATTGCTCAGATATCAGTTCTCCCCCACTTAACCTGTAGATTCAATGCAGTGTTAATCCAATTCCCAACAGGATTATTTGTAGATATTTCAGTGCTATTTTTTAAAAAGATTATTCTTTTTCCATTGAATTATCCTTGCAGCTCTGTCAAAAATCAGTTGACTATTCGTAAGGCCTTATTTCTGGTCTCTGCGTTTTGTTTTGTTGCTCTATGTATCAATCTTTTTGCCAATACTACGCTGTCTTGATTATACCAAACCTTGAAATCAATCAAAATTGTTTTGACCACTCAAGTTGCTTTGCCTTTCCATGTTTAAAAATACAATTCAACTGTCAAAATCTATTTAGCAAAAAATCCTGCTGTGAGAGACATCATTAAAAGAATGAGGGGAGAAACCACGGATGAAGAGGACTTACTTGCAAATCACAAATCTGACAAAGGACTCTCAAAATTCAACAATAAGTAAAGAAACAAACCAGTTTAAAAAATAAGCCAAAGATCTGAACTCTTTTTTTTTTTTTTTTTTCTGAGACAATGTCTGGCTCTGTTGCCCAGGTTGGAATGCAGTGGCATGATCTCATCTCACCACACCCTCCGCCTCCTGGGCTCAAGCCATCCTCCCACCTCAGCCTCCCAGGTAGCTGAGACCACAAGTGCATGCCACCACATCTGGCTAATTTTATGTATCTTTTTTATTTTTGTAGAGGCAGAGTTTCAACATGTTGCCCAGGCTGGTCTTGAACTCCTGAGCTCAAGAAATCCACCTCCCTTGGCCTTCAAAGTGCTGGGATTTTACCAAAGAAGACAGAATGTTGCAAACAACCATGTAATAAGATGCTCAACATCATTCATCAATAGGAAATGCACATTAAAATCATAGTATCAATGAGAGTAAAATCACAATATTACTACACACATATTAGAATATCTAAAAAAATTTTTTAAACTTACAATGCCAAGTGTTGTAGAGAATACAGAGCAACTGTGATTCTCTTACATTTTTGGGAATTCAAAGTGGTGTAGCCACTTTGGAAAACAGTTTGTCAGTTTCTTACAAAGTAAAAGATATACCTACTACATAACTCAAGCAATGTCACTCCTTGGTACCTACTGAAGAGAAATCAAAGTTTATGTTCACACAAAACCTTATACATGTTTACAGCTGTGTTATATATATTAACCTAAAGTTGGCAACAACCCTGTTGTATCCTTCCGCTAGTGAATGGCTAAAACAAACTATAATACATCCGTGTAATGGAATACTACTCCACAATAAAGTGCATGAACTATTGATTCCCACAATAATATGGATAAAACATAAATACATTCAACTAAGTAAAGAAGCAGACCCAAAAGGCTATCTATTTGATGATTCCATCTATTTGATGGTCTAGAAAAAGCAAAACTATAAGGGAGAAAGTGATTAGTGGTTGCCGAGTGTATGATTGAGGAGAGAAGTTATCTGTAAAAGGGCAGCCAGGGAAGGTTCAAGGTGAGATGACTATGGTAGACATAAAATTCTATGCATTTGTCAAAACCCAAAGACCTTTGTGCTACAAAAAGCACATTTTTTCAATCAACTAGGATGTGGAAAAGATCCTAAAATCATGAAATGCAGACAAAGATAAAAAATGAGTCTTACTGTATTACAAGGGAATGAAACCACCACATTCAAGGGGCTGGGGGAGAAAGGTGCTGACCCAGGTAACTTTGGAAAACAGTGTTTGGACCAAATACTATAAAACTAAAGATGAAAAAGAATTGTATGCAAATCCTACACTCCAGCTGATAAATAACTTTCTCACAGGGTATGGTTGAAAGTCTTGAAACTATTTTTGAATATACCAGAGTTGAATGAAAAAGGAATGATAGATAATGAGATCCAGGTTTCTTACTGTCAGAGAAAGATGCTACAAATAAGGTGAGGAGGAAGACAAGAATGAGCATGGTGGTGTTGGATTGGATTCAGAGGTATCAATATGGACTTAAGAGGTTTTTTTTTAATATACAGATAAATAAATGTAAAACTAAATAGACCCATGTACCTGCATGATTTAGTATACAAGCATATGTTTCCCCATCTAATCACTGAGATGTGCTACAAGTAGTGAGACTCCAAAAGCAATGAGCACACCTATCAACCAGATCTTGGTTTCTAAATATCATTTTCCCAATAAAGGGAACCAGGACCCCTTGGAGAAGTAGTTGATTACAGGGCTTGAGCTGGGAAAGTCCAAGATGAGCCTGGAGCACTTTGTGCTGCCAAAAAGCAAAGAAGTACTCAAGGGGAGGCAGGGGGAAGGGAATAGGTCCTATTGAAAGGACACAGAGGTCAAACCAGAAAAACTCTCAATAGCCGAACTTGGAGCAACTTTAGCAACAAATAAATTAAAATAGTATTTGACTATAACCCCCAAAATAAAATAAATCTCCATGAGTCAAATATGTTTTTCCAACTGTGATCGTCAACAAAGATGGTACTATCCCTACTTGTATTCAACATTGTACTGGAAATCCTAGTCAGAGCAATAAGCCATGAAGAAAAATTAAACATAATAATTGAAAAGGAAAATATAAAACTGTTACTCTCTCACAACATGGTTTTGCACTTACATAATCCAAAGGAATCTATAGACAAATTAAGTATTAATAGTGGATTGAGTCAGGCCAATATAGAGTCATATAAAGTTGCCATTTTGGAGTTAAATATTGGCAGTTTCACCTGCTTCAACCAGCAAAAATCAAATGCATTTCAATATTCTTATAAATCAACTATAAAATAAAATTTTTAAAAGATACTACTTACAGTAGCATCAGTAAATATTAAGGAATAAATCTAACAAAATGTACAAGATTTCTGCACTGAAAATTATAAACCATAATTGAGAAAAATTTTGAAAGACCTATTAATTTGGATTAATTTTATAAAGTTGATATATTTTAATTTTAAAAATTGATATATAATCAATTTTATAAAGTTATCAGTTTTTACTAAATTAATCTAAAGATTCAATGTATTCCCAATCAAAATCCTAACTCTCAACTCTTGTGTGAAACTGATAAGCTGATTCTGATATGTATATGGAAAGACAAAAGGCAAGGAGAGCCAAGACTGTACTGTAGAAAAAAACAAAGCTGGTATTTGTATCCTACCACCCATCAAGACTTTCCATAAGCCACCTTACTTAATATAGTGTGGTACTGGCACATGGAGAACAAATCGATCAACAGAATAGAGAGGGCAGAAATAGACCCACCTATTTGTAGTCACTAGCTTTATGACAGAGATAACACGAAGGTGACAGGAGAATGGTGGTCAATTCAACAGATGATGCTACATCACTTGTATATCTGTATGGAAAAAAATAAATTCCAATGTATTTCATACCTCACACAGTAGAGAAAAAAAATATTTCTAGATAGCCTGTAGATCTAAATACAAAAGGTAAAACAATAAAGCTTCTCAGACATAGAATAGAAGAATATCTTTATGATTTTATGATAGAAAGATATTTCTTAAAAAGATATAAAAAACACTAAATGTTAAAGAAAAGTTTGGATTATATTAAAATTAATAATATTTAAATATTATAATATGTAATATAATGTCAAAAATATACAGTATATATACTATATGATATGTATACTATATATCACTGTACTATGTATTATATATTGTCTATATATATTTCTATATACTTTAATTGTTTTAATGAACAAGTAAAATATAAATTTTAAAATATAATAGCATCAAAAGACACAAAATATGTAGAAATAAATTTAACCAAATATGTGCAAGACATGTTCAGTGAAAACTCTGTATTACTGGTGAGATAAATAAGACCTAAATAAATGGAGAGGTGTACCATGTTCAGGGATTGGAAGACTCATTGTTAAAATGACAGTTTCCTGCAACTTAATCTATAAATTCAATGCAGTATCAATTAAAATCTCAGCAGGTTATTTTTTGTAGAAATGGACAAGCTGATTCTAAAATGTGTTTGAAAATGCAAAAGATATAGGCTGTCTAAAATCAGTTTTTAAAAGAAAAAAAGAGGATTTATACTGTCTGATATCAAGACTTCTATAAAGCTACAGTAAAGAAGTTGTTGGAGTACTAAGATAGGATAGTCATATGTACAGTGGAACAAAATTTAGAGTACAGAAACAGACCCATACTATGTCCCGTTTTCCACAAAGGGGCAATGATAATTCAGTGGAAAAAAGAATAGTCTTTGCAACCAACTGTCCAAGAACAAACAGATATCCAAATAGAAAAAAACAAATTCCTGGCTTTTCTTAATGCCATGTACAAAATGAGCTCAAAAAATGAATCATAAATATAAAATTAATCAAACCTTGAGGTAGACAAAAATGTTATAAATAGAGCACAAAAAAGATAAAATAATGATGTATTAGATTTAACCAAAATTTAAAACATTTGCTCTTCTACACCTACCATTAACAAAATGAAAAGGCAAATCAATGACTGAGAGAAAATATTTGCAAATCACGTATTTTATAAAGAACTTATATCCAGAACATATAAAGAACTCCTAAAACTCAGTGTCTTTCTTAAATGCTTAGATAGAATCAGAGAAAATTTTCTCAAATGTACAAGCAATTAGAAAATGTATTATTTGCAAAACTTAGAGAAAACTGTATTCAAAGGCATTCTCTAGCCAACTAAAAGGTGAGTCAACATACAGAAGCAAAAAATTCTGAAATCAAATTATAAAAATACTGGGATAAACAATGAAACTGGATGATCATAGAAATATAGTATTTACAAAACAATGAGATTGTGAAAACACCAAAAACTTAATGACAAACTGGTTCTAAACATTTCATGATAAAAACAACAGGAAATGGATTGCAGAGGAAGGACAGAGGTAAAGAATGCTAATTTCCTCCTCTTATGAGGCGTGCCAACAGATATGACAGGCAAATTGACAAATACACCGAAGACCCAGAAATGTTTATATCATTAGCCAACAATTTTACATGTAGAAATTTGTCTTAAGGAAGTAACTGTGAGCAAATTGTATACACAGATGTGTATTGCAGCATTATTTATGGCAGACAAACACTGAAAGGTTTCTAAATATCCACTAGTATGGGACACACAGAAGAAGTATGGCACATGCATTCACTAAAATAGTGTCTATTTATTAAATGGGATGTGGACAAAGAATATTTAATGATTAGGATAGATTTTCATCATCTTTCTTAGTTGTGTTTTTTTTTTCCTTATGATGTTCTATTTGAAACCAAGAATTTTGCTCTTTTAAGAATGTTTCTTGGCCGGGCGCAGTCGCTCAAGCCTGTAATCCCAGCACTTTGGGAGGCCGAGATGGGTGGATCACGAGGTCAGGAGATCGAGACCATCCTGGCTAACGTGGTGAAACTCCGTCTCTACTAAAAATACAAAAAACTAGCCGGGTGAGGTGGCGGGTGCCTGTAGTCCCAGCTACTCGGGAGGCTGAGGCAGGAGAATGGCGTAAACCCGGGAGGCGGAGCTTGCAGTGAGCTGACATCCAGCCACTGCACTCCAGCCTGGGCGACAGAGCGAGACTCCATCTCAAAAAAAAATAATAAAAAAAAAAAAAAGAATGTTTCTTGGATCACTGGAATCAGTTTGGCATCGTCCCTAACGTTTTCCCATTTACTTTCCTAAGTTTTCTGCTGCTTATGAACATTTTCATGTGAAATACTTTGTTTCAACTGTTTATCCTTCCTAAAAAAACTATTCTGTGCTTTAAATACCAGTGACTTTTTGCTTCCTAAAACAGCAGTAGTCATGATTTTTTTTTATTATTATACTTTAAGTTCTAGAGTACATGTGCACAACGTGCAGATTTGTTACATATGTATACATGTGCCATGTTGGTGTGCTGCACCCATTAACTCGTCATTTACATTAGGTATATCCCCTAATGCTATCCCTCCCCCCTCCCCCCAATAGGCCCCAGTGTGTGATGTTCCCTTTCCTGTGTCCAAGTGATCTCGTTGTTCAATTCCCACCTATGAGTGAGAACATGCAGTATTTGGTTTTCTGTTCTTGCAATAGTTTGCTGAGAATGATGGTTTCCAGCTGCATCCATGTCCCTACAAAGGACACGAACTCATCCTTTTTTATGGCTGCATAGTATTCCATGGTGTATATGTGTCACATTTTCTTAATCCAGTCTGTCACTGATGGACATTTGGGTTGATTCCAAGTCTTTGCTGTTGTGAATAGTGCTGCAATAAACATACGTGTGCATGTGTCTTTATAGCAGCATGACTTATAATCCTTTGGGTATATACCCAGTAATGGGATGGCTGGGTCAAACGATATTTCTAGTTCTAGATCCTTGAGGAATCGCCACACCGTCTTCCACAGTGGTTGAACTAGTTTACAGTCCCACCAACAGTGTAAAAGTGTTCCTATTTCTCCACATCCTCTCCAGCACTTGTTGTTTCCTGATTTTTTAATGATTGCCATTCTAACTGGTGTGAGATGGTATCTCATTGTGGTTTTGATTTGCATTTCTCTGATGGCAAGTGATGATGAGCATTTTTTTCATGTGTCTGTTGGCTGTATGAATGTCTTCTTTTGATGATTTATTTTTAAATGAGAAAATAAGAATTCCGTCACTTAGAAGCTAGTTGGTTTATAATGTCAATGCTTAGTTTCAAACATGACACTACAGTTGTATTTTTAAGTCTCAATAACTTATGGTTTTGGTAGACTTGAATAAATACTAATTGCTATGACAAAGTGTACTAATTTGATGAGAGAATCAAAACATTAATTTTTACCAATTCCCAGTAATACATAATTCTACAAAGAAACACACACACACACACACACACGAGATAGATCAATTCAAAAGGGACCTCCAATGCATGTATTTTCTGAAAGAACAGATCCAGTCATAAAATATCCTCCACCACAAATGTGAGCCAAACCCATGTTTCATTTATTTCGAATATTTGAATGCTGCAACTTTTGGCTCATCATCAGACCTCTCAGAAATACTTTGCAGGAACTCAGCAGACACAAGGTCACCTCCTAGCACTGCCTGAGAGCAAAGTGCTCCTACAAGCGCTCCTCACACAGGACTCGCCCTGCGGCTCTGAGACTCACCCCAAAAGCGTTGAAGCCAGCAGCTGCTCATAGGCCAATGACTGCAGAGGAATAATGACAGGACATGGGGGCGATGGGGAGGGCATCTCTGCTGCCAGTCCAGGAGATGTTTGTTCCATGGAATTCTGAGGCCACTGGCCCACCTCCTTATCTCTTCTGGGGAACTCTT
>NW_012105997.1:331911-394411 GCF_000951045.1 Mandrillus leucophaeus | reverse complement strand
GAGCACTGGGGTTTCAGGAAAAGCCTGGCTCACCCTGACTTTCATCCAGTGAACATGAGCTCAGCCCCTACGGTGGGGATGGCAAATTCTAAGCAAGAAGAGCACATGGCTGCACCATGGACCCATAGGCCAGCAGCTTTCAAGCTCAGTCTATATTCCTACAGGGCTAGGGATTAGATGCAAGGTTACTTCATGGCCATTTGATGAAAGGTAAATAAAGTGATGCTAGCGATTCTACCCCATTAGAAACAGGGATGATAGGAAGTTTCTTCCAAAAAGCTAAAAACCCATGGTCTCATCGTCTTTGCCATTAATCCTATGGGGGTAGGGATAGTAAGGGAGGTTTTATCAAGTGCATTTGTACCTGCTCTAATGAAATCCTACCTTCAAGAGTCAGAGATGATAAAACAGGTGATATAAGGGAGTGGTGGTTTATTTGAAAGAGATTTTTTACAAAAGCATTAAGCATGGGCTTCCTTAAAGATGCTAGCCCTCAGAGTCCAGCTGAAATGATCTGCAATGAGAATTTGTCTATGACATCTCCAAAATCCTCTGTATGTGTACTTAGGCTGGGCAAAAGAATATCACCTCTCATGAAGGTCAGAACTAGCCAAGTGTCACATTCTGAAGAGATGCCCCTCTTTGCTGTCTTCTACAAATAAGGAATATATATATATTTAAAAGTCTAAGTGTTCATCCCCCAAGCACCTGCTCTGATGACAGCTTCCCAGGAAGGAGGGGCAGCTAGAGAAGGTCTGTAGAGGTGGTGCTGGTGTTTCTGCCCCCTTCTAGGTTGGGGATTTCCAAGTGAAGTACTGAGAGTGGACCGTCATGCACAGGCTGCTCTGCAGACTCACTGCAAATCATCACGGCACATCATTGACAGCCACCATCCTCCTGCACTGGCCAATGACAGGGCCACTGACTGAGGCCCTACTGTGTGCAGCACATTCAGCTCAACATGGAAAACAAATGATAAGAATAAGACTCAAACCCTGACCTCAAATTTGCTTTTGATCTAGTGGCAAATGTATATAGTCATGAAGAAGCAAAGCAGCGTGCATACAGACACTAGGAGGAGGCCAAGCAAGCCCAGAGAGGCCTAGGCATGTGTGAAAAACCAGTGCTTAGGCTGCACGTTCCAGCATGGGTGTCTGGAAGTATGCTGGAAAACTCCACTTGGTTGAGAGTTTCAGCTTTTTATTTTTTCAGCAAATCCACTGCCTCATTGTTGGAAGATGTAAGCAAACTACAGTTGACCCCTGAACAATGCTGTATTAGGCCATTATTGCATTGCTGTAAAGAAATACCTGAGACTGGGTAACTTATAAAGAAAAAAGGTTCTGCAGGCTGTACAAGCATGGTGACAGCATCTGCTTGGCTTCTGGTGAGGCCTCAGGAAGCTTCTACTCATGGCAGAAGGCAAAGTGGGGGCAGGAATGTCACATGGCAAAGCAGGAGCATGAGAGAGAGTGGGGGGGAAGGTGCTACACACTTAACCAACCAGATCTCATGAGAACTCACTCACTATTGCAATGATGGCACCAAACCCTGAGAGATCCAGCTGCATGACCCAAATACCTCCTACTAGGCCTCACCTCCCACACTGGGGATCACATTTCAACATGAGATTTGGACAGGAACGCAGATACAAACCATATCAGGCACCAACCCCCGAGGCAGCTGGAAATCTGCATATAATTTTACTCCCACCAAACTCAATTACTAATAGCCTACTGCTGACCAGAAGCCATACCAATAATATTCACAATTACAACATATTTTGTATGCATATTATTTACTGTTTTCTTACAATAAAGTAAGCTAGAGAAAAGAAAATGTTATTAAGAAATCATAAGCAAGGGAAAACATATTTTCTATTCATTAGGTGGAAGCTGATCATCATAAAAGCTTTCATTCTTATCATCTTCATGTCAAGTAGAAGGAGGAAGAGAGGGCCCTGCTGTTTCAGGAGTGACAGAAGCAGAGGAGGTGGAGGACATGGATGGGGTGACAGGAGAGATTTATGGAAAAAATCCTTGTGAAAGTGGACCCAAGCAGTTCAAATCCTTGCTGTTCAAGGGTCAATTATAGTCTATTTGGGTTAAAAAATTGGGAAATTCCAATAGCAAATACTGCTAAGAAATTAGTTACCTGAAAGATTTAGTCACTTAGAAGATGCTTACTAGCGAAAAATAATTTCATAGTATTAAATTGTGTTAACCCTATTTTCCATAAGCCAAATGACCCTGAAACAATCTCATGAAAGTACCTGAAAATCAAACCCATATGGCATCCCCAAAACTTCCTTTCTTCTTAGCACATGTGAACATTTTACAGATACATTATTTTATGGCTCCAACAAGAAAGGGAGTGTAAGATCCTCAAAGGAAGTTATCTATAAACAGGAGAAGAGTTCAGGTTTTACTACTGTATAACTGGGCCACCTTTACCAGTTATAAAATACATATGAGGGAAGGATATCAACATGAAAACAAAGGGCTACATGGAAACATGAAGCTATTGCAGAAAAAAAGGAAACGTTTTTCCATATTTCAAATAGAAAGAAGTGGGAGAAATCCCAACAAATGGATGAAAAGTTCACATTGATATCAGGGTAAACAATGAGCTTTCTGCTGCTATGAACAGGTGTGGAGTTGCAAGAATTGCTTTGAAAGAACTTTACTCAGTGGGGCCAATGATGTCCATTCAAGTGGGCTTCCCAATGCCCTCAGTGCCACACTGCTTGTGTATTTCTTTGGAATTAAGGCTTGGATTATGTCTCTATGAGAGGAAACAATGAACTAAACATGGAGTTGGCAAGCTATAGCCAGGGTGCCAAATCTGGCCCTCTGCCTACCATTATAAATAAAGTTATATTGAAACGCGACCATCCTGCTTTCATGCTACAACAGTAAAATTAAATAGTTATGACAGAAACTATATGGCCAAAAAGCTTAAAATATTTACTCTCTGGCCCTTTACAGGAAAAGTTGACTGACCCTTGTGCTAAATAGTAAAAAGCAGTCAATATTTCAGATACCTTGTCATCAGAATAATCTAATATTTAGAAATGTCTACAGAGCAGACCAAATACTTGTACTCGTCTCCTAAGTGTTAACAACTGCCCCTTATTTAACAAGATAGATGGTGGGGGTAGGGGTGAGGGGAATAGGGGGTTGGGGGGCTCGGAGGGCTCTGAGCCCAAGAGCTGGTCAAGAAAAATGAAATCAAGAGGAGAGGCAGATGCAGATTTTCTGGGCATTGAAAAAAAGAATAATCACTTCTATCTGGCCATGTTTCTTCACTTGAAAGTGTCTGTAGATTGGTTGATCAGAGAGCTTTTCAGGCAGAAGTGGTCCTGCTTTGGGCAAATATTTGATAAATACTGCCATGAAAGCTCTGTGGTATGGTTGAAGTGAGGCCTGGCTGAGGACAAAATAATCTGAACTCACAGGTGACAGAATAATTATCCCCATGTGTACAGAACAAGAGTTCACCATTAATTTGGAGAGGGTCTCAAGCACGCCTCCAGGGCTGTGCTCTCAGAGGTTCTCACGTGTCTGCAATTGATCAGGGCTTGGCCTGAAGGCACAGAGCTCACAGAAAGTGGGAACAGAAAACAAACAACAAAACAGCAAGATAACCAGGAAGGACAGCCAAACTGCATTTAATATCTAGGAGGGAGGAGAGAAAGGTCTTGATGAGCTCTCGAGACAAAGGCCTGCAAAGTTTCTTTGCACCCACAATCGATACAAATTCACCGTGTAGAGGGGCAGCAGGAAATCTAAGGCCAAGTTCGCATCAATTACCAGAATCATAGTTTCCATATCCCAGGAGAGGGGATGGATCAAACACCATCTGGACTTCTGTGCTCAGTTCTGAGCATCAACAAACAGGGAGGATTCCTCTAGAAGAGGAAATGCAGGCAACTGAAGGGCTCAACAACCAGAGGAAAGAGGAAAAGGAAGAATAAAGAGGGTTTAACCTAAAAAAAAAAAAAAAATAGAGGAACTGGAACAACTATCT
The DNA here is from genome assembly GCF_000951045.1 of Mandrillus leucophaeus. Classification (NCBI taxonomy): domain Eukaryota; kingdom Metazoa; phylum Chordata; class Mammalia; order Primates; family Cercopithecidae; genus Mandrillus; species Mandrillus leucophaeus. The sequence goes on along the minus strand of NW_012105997.1, from coordinate 390,382 downwards.
CCAGACAGTTGTGGAGTTTGCTTTGTCAGATGAGTCCTTCTTGAAATCAATGGATAAAAGATGGAGGGATACAGATTTTGGCTGAGTATAGGCAAAAACTGTCTCTTGGTACCGGACATACTGTTGAACAATGGGGCCCATCTCAGTTACAGAGAGTGAGTGACCAGGAGCCAGGGACCTCTCTGTTATGGAACTGTCATGGGAGGGGTGTCCTCATAGGAATCATTCCTCAGTGCCCTAAGGTTTTGCCTAGGGTCAGTCCAACCACAACAAAAGCAAAGCATATAATTTTATTAAGCATATGTGCTGATTTTCCAAGACAATTTTTACTTTAAACAGGCCATTCCCTTAAGCTATGACAATATTCCAGAGATTCCCCATGGCAACTCCTAGGTCATTCTTAGACCTGGAAGAGCCTTGGTGCCCTTTGAGGCAGTGACCTCTCATTCCTTTGGAAACTGAGGTCAGCACAGCTGCTGCATGATGGGCACAGTCTCTCCAGAGCACAGGGCCACAACACCCTGCTTTTCTAGGCTGGCTTGCATTTTCTTCTTCCTACCCCCACAATGCACAAAAATAACTATTATTTTTAACTCACTTCAGGGGATCCTTCTAAGCCCCTCTCTTGACTCTATGTTTGAATGTAAATATAGAGATTAGTTTGATAGGAAGGGGTCTCACTATATACACTGTTTCTTTATAGTATTTATTAAAATGGAAAAATACCCAGGTGAAAAATCATTATTTTAACAGTTCCATAGTATTTTATTTTATTCATGCTCCAAATATCCTATGTTATAATAAAGAAGCACTGCATATACACCTTTGCACATGCATTGAAATATTGTAGTACAAATTTTACATTCTGGGATATATTGTTAATGTCTCCCTGAAAGCTTGTATTAATTTATCTTCCTACCAGCAGTTCAGTTTATAAGTTAATCTGACCTACTTCCTTACCAGCACTAAATATTGTTACTACATTTAATCATTGCCATGCAAACATGTGAAACTGTGTTATTGATATTCTAGTTTGCATTTCTACTCTGGAAGTTAAGAGTTCAACCTTTGGATTAGATGACCACCTCAAATCTATCCAAGCTCTTACTAGTTATGTGATATGGTCAAGGGATGAAGCCATCTGTGCCTCAATTTTCCTGATATAAGAGATAGGAATAACAGCAGTATCCATACCACATAAGATTGTTATAAAACTAAATAAAATAATACACATAAAGCACTTTTATAGGAAGGATAATACCACATGACAAAATTGAGTTGATCCCAGGAATGCAAGGTTGGCTTAACATTTGAAAATCAATGTGTTTCATGACATAAACAACTAAAAGGAAAAGCGATAAGATCAATCAAGAAACTCACAAAAAAGTACTTGACAAAATCCAACATCCATTACTGATAGATGTTGTCAGCAAAGTAGGAACAAAAGAGAACTTCCTAAACCTGATCAAGCACATCTATGAAAAGTCTAGAGCTAATGTCATTCTTAGTGATGAAAGACTAAATTCATTTCCCTGTCATCAGTAATGAGACAGGATGTCTGCTACTGGCACTTCTATTCAATCTCGTACTAGAGCAAGCTTGTCCAACCTGCAGCCCACAGGCTGTGTGCAGCCTGGGACAGCTCTGAATGTGGCCCAACACAAATTCATAAACTTTCTTAAAACATTATGAGATTCTTTTGTAATTTGTTTAGTTCATCAACTATTGTGAATGTTAGTGTATTTTATGTGTGGCCCAAGCCAATTCTTCTTGTTTCAGTGTGGCCCAGGGAAGCCAAAAGATTGGACATCCCTATTCTAGAGGTTCTATCCAGGGTAGCAAAGCAAGAAAAAAAAAATAATAATACAAGGCATTCAGATTAAAAAAGAAGAGGCAAAACTATCTTTTGTTATGGATTATATGATCATCTATGTAGAAAATCCAATAGATTCTACAGAAAACTGCTCATAGTAAGTGAGTTCTGCAAGGTTGCAGGATGCAAAATCAAAAAGACAAAAATCAATCGTATTTATATATAGTAGCAATAAACAACCAGAATTTAAAATAAAAAAGCATCATTTACTATAGCATCAAAATATATAAAATATTTAGGGATAAATCTGACAAAAGATGTGCAAGATTCTTACACTGAAAACTAAAAAACATTGCTGAGATAAATAAGGAAGACTTAATAAATGGAGAGACATAGCATGCTTATGGGTTAGAAGATTTGATGTTCTTAAGCTATTGATTGTCTCCAAATTGATCTCTAGATTAAATACAAACACAACCAAAAGTCCCACAGGTTTGTTTTTTTTTTTTTTTTTTTTTTTTTTTTTTTGTAGAAACAAGATAGTGCTAAAATTTGTATGAAAATGCAAAAGGCCTAGAATAGCCAAAGCAACTTTGAAAAATAGCAAAGTTGAAGGACTAACTATTCCAAGAGTTATTTTAAAGTTACATCAAGATGGTGTAGTATTGGCTTAAATTGACAAGTAGATCAATGCAGTGGAATACAGAACAGATCCATGCATTTATGGCAACTAATTTTTTACAAATATGCAAAAGCAATTCAGTGAAAGAGGGATATCTGTGCCCCCTCTCCCTGCACTACCACACACACTCTCAAAGAAACCCCACCTCCAATCTTACACCATATATAAACTTAACTTGAAATGGAGAAAGGACCTAAAAAGTATGGAAACTAAAACCATAAAACTCCTAGAAGAAAGCATCAATAATATTTCTGACCTCGAGACATGAAGAGATTTCCTAGATACTATACAAAAAGTATGAACCATAAAAAGAAACTCATGAGATAGACTTGATAAAAATTAAAAACATTTGTGCTGCTAAAGACAATGTTAAGTGAATGAAAAGACAAGCCATAGACTTGAAGGAAATTATTTGCAAGGCATATAGCTGATAAGAAGTTTTATCCAGATATTTCCAGAACATATATGGAAACTTAAAATTCAATAACAAGGAGCAATCCAAGTCTTCAAACTATGCCAAAATTTGAAGAGATACTTAATCAAAGATATACTTTTGAAGAATAAGCACATGAAAAGATGATCCACATAGAGAAATACAAATTAAAACCACACTAACTTACTACTACATGCATATTACAATGTTTAAAATTAAAAAGACTAACCACATCAAGGCTAGATTCTGAAGGAATTAGAAATATAACACACTGCTGATAGGAATATAAAATGTCACAAGCACATTGGAAAACAGCTTGGCAGTTTCTTTAAAAAATTAAACACACACCTACCATATGACCTAGCCATTCTACTCCTAAATATTTACCCAAAAAAAAGCATGTGTCCATATAAATGTTCACAGCACTTTATTGTTATTACTGAAACACCAGGGGTTTGGTCTAGGCCCTGCTGCTCTTAGCACAGAAGCCAATCGCTGAGACAACAGGTATTGCCAGGGAAGAAGGCTTTAATCAAGTGTTGCAGCCAAGGAGATGGGAGCTCAGTCTCAAATCCATCTCCCTGACAAGCTAAAACTCAGGGTTTATATAGCAGGGAAGAAATGAAACAATGTGTAGGAAAACAGAAACTAGGGAGGAGCAAGGGAGCAATCACCATGAAGGTGGGGTCCAGCATCTGATGTGATGATCTGGTGAGTTTCAGTTCTTTGATACTTTTTTGAGAGGTCTTAGGGTGGTTTCCTGAGGAAGGAACTCATTTAAAACAAATGTAAGTTTCAAGCTTTAAGACCAGAAGGGTCTATTTCTATGTTTATTTTAAAAAGCAGTCTATGGGACTATTAAGTCGGTTTCATTATTAATATACAAAATCTTGAAACCACCCATTTCCATATGCAGGTGAATAGGTAAACAAATTGATACATCCAATGAATTACTACTCAGTAATAAAAAATAATCAATTATTTTTAAAAGAAAAGGAATGAACTACTGATACACATGCAACATGAATGAAATTCAAAATAATTATGCTGTGTAAAAGACACTAAGCAAAAAAAAAGAATATGTACTGTATTATTCCACTTATGTAAAATTCTAGCAGATGTAAATGGATATGTAGTTACAAAAATCAGATCAGTGGCTGCCTGGGGCTGGTGGCACCTAGGGAAAGGGAGGAGGAAAGAATCGCAAAGTGGCATGAGGATTTGTTATCTCGACTGTGGTGATGAATTCACAGGCATATGCTTGTCAAAGCTTATCAGATTTTACACTTGGAATATGTTTAATTATTTCAGTTTTACCATAATTAAAAATATAAAGCACTTTGAATAGTGTCAGAAAGATAGTAGGTGCTCAACAGATGCTAGCTACCATTATTGTTACTTTCTCATCAAATGTTTTTTCCACTAGGTGGATAGCCTAGTCGCTCATTTTCTACTGATTAGGAATACTTTAAACATGAAGACAATTAACAAGTCACAGTTTTAAAATACCTCCTCTAGCCATTCCTTTGTTTTCTCACTTTGTCTTGGTGCCATGGATATGTTCAGACACCACATCAGTCTTTCCCAGGATGGTTTCTGGCTTTCAGGTCAACTTTAAAAAGGGGGAATTTGATTTTAAATATTTGGTCTTATCTACTTTTTGCCAGCTTTATGGAAATACGATTTATATATAATAAAATCTGCCCACTCTAATTGTTTAGTTGGATGACTTTTGACAATTTTATGCAGTCCTGTAACTACCACTACATTTCTAGCAGCCCAAAAAGTTCTCTAATGCCTTTTTGCAGTCACACCCTCCCACATCCCCACTCCTGGCAGCCACTTATCTGTTTTCTGACTGTTTTCTTTCCTAGAATTTCACGTCAATGATCTCATATAGGTGATTATGCAACATATGCTCTTTCCTATGGGTCTGGCCCCTGTCACTCCCTATAAGGTGTGGTGAGCCATCCACATTACTACCTGCATCAGGATTTCCTCCTTTTGACTGCTGAACAGCATTCCTGGCCTGGATGTAGGAGGAATTTGTTTATCCACTCACCTCTTGATGGATATTGGGTTGCTTTCAGTTTTGTTGGTTGTTAGTTTAGGTTTTTATTTTAGTGAGATTTGGAGACTATTAGAAATAATGATGCTGTGAACATCTGTGTACCAGTCATTTGTATGAACCTATATTTTCATTATCTTTGTTAAATATGTAAGAATAGGATTACTGGGCTCTGTATTTAACTTGATAAGATATTCCCAAGACACTTTTCAATATGGCTGAGCCATTTGCCACTTCCACCAGCCATATGTAAGCACTCTAGTTGCTCCATGTCTTTGTCAACACTTAGTACTGTCAGTTTTTACATTTTAGCCATTTCCTTGAATGGGTAGTGGTTCTGTCTTATCGCCTGTCAGAATTTATTTATGATTAAAATACCCCAATCTGTATCAGCTTTCTTTCCTAAAATCAACATTTTACTTCAAAAATTCCCTTTATACAATAATTAGATGGGTGAAGGCTTCCAAAGAGATGGCAGTTATAAAGTGATAACATGCCTTCTTACACAATCATCATGTTTTTAATGAAATATTTAGAATATATATTGATCTCTTATAATAAGCCATAATTACTTGATTGGTTTTATCTGAGAAGGCAAATAAGGAGTGTATCATTACTGAAAAGTATTTCAGGCATTTTATCCATAGACTTTTGTTTGGGTAGTATCAAAATAAAGACAAGGGAGAAAAAGATGTCCAGGATAAAAGTTACACTTAATACTTTAGTAATGCACTATATGGTACATTTTATTAAACTCAGATCCATGGCTGAGTCAGAAGGGAGTGTACATGATGGGACCTTGGGGTCAGATCATAGGTCATTAGAAGAGCAGAGAGCCCACATTCACTGCTTATATGGATCAGGCTGTCCTGGCCATTGTCTGTGTGTGTTGGGATGGGGTGGTGATAACATAATCCTCTGTATAGAAATACACATACACATACATGTACACATGCACGCAGGAATGAGTAATTGGATTTGGATTAGGATGGATTTGGGTATTAATTTGGTACTTACCTTCATTATATAGGTGCTTTATCAAACAAGGACATTTTATCAAACAGTATCACCAAAAGCCCATTTTACCAGGCCTTGCAGGCGTGCTCACTGCCCTCCGGATTCTCAGCGGGCTAACATCATGGTCTCCTTCAGCAGCCTCTCCTGCCTGTGCTGCTGGAGGTGACAACTTGGTGACAAGCCAGATGTGATGGCCTGGGTTCCTCTTCCTTGGCACACTCCAGCCGTGGCCTTAGGAGCAATTTGGTGACAAGCCAGATGTGATGGCCTGGGTTCCTCTTCCTTGGCACACTCCAGCCGTGGCCTTAGGAGCAATTGCAGCATCTAGCCGGGGTCTGTATCCATACAAAGGCTGTGTTCCCAGAGTCCTTCCTGTCTCCCTCTTTGAACTGTCAGTTTTGCCCATGTACTTTCCATCTATATGGAAAAAAATTTCTCCAGCATTTGCTAAAAATATCCTTTCACATTTTTGACATCCAAGAAAATTTCCAAAAGCGATTTGCATAATCAAGCACAAAGATTGGGGGCCATAATCGCAGTCCAGATTCATCCGCATGTTCATCCTTCCTGGAAATATTTTGGAATTCTTCATTTCGGTGATTCTGTTTGGGGATGATCATGGCAGAAAAGAGGCCGAGGGGCTTAGAAAGAAAGACACACACTGCACAGTGACCTTTATGTCTTGAAAAGGTGGCAGAAATATTCTGCCACAGGCCCCAAAACATGCACAATAAACTTCTCACTATTATAACTCAAAAAAACTGCAATTCCTTACACTCTTCCTAAAATCGCATGCTTTTTTCTGAAGCCACACATCAATAGTGCGCTTGTCTTGCCTACTTTACACATAATAAAAATTATATAATGCCACGTGATCCTTGTTGTTTTGGTATCATTTCAGGCAAGGTGGGCTTTTCTTCCCCGGAATGTGAAAGTACATCCATGTTCTCGTTTGAAGAGTTAAGGTGGAGGTAGAGAAGACAAGCCCTCCCCTACCCTCTCCTTTCACTCCCACTAATTCTTCAGTTCACATCCTCAACCAAACATATTAATAGGGGAGTCTTTTGCATCCACTAACACCATGTATTTGGCTGCATGTTTTAGAAGACCTCCAAAAATACCTGTGAAAGAATGCCATTCCCCGAAAGAACCACCCGTGCACAATCAGCATAGAGGCATTGTCTCCAGATCTGGGGGAAAACAGCTAAGATTTTGCCTTTTCCCAATGAGGCCCCCTATTAATATATACCTGTGCACATTTTTATCAGAGGAACTAATAAGACGATGGTGAGGAAGCAAAGTTAGCTATTAGATAACAATTCTGCTGCCAAGAGCCATAATCTGACACAGATTGGGCTGGGCGTAGTAGTCCATTAATGGTTCACGGCTCATACGATAATGACCTACTAACCTGACGTGGTGTTGCTCTCACATTCTGCTGTCCCCTGGGATGCTACTGTCACTGTGTTATCTATTGCCTGCTTCCCTATCAAAGAAAAAAGCAGAGCTGAAATGTATGTACGCATCCAGCTCTGTAGTTCATTGCACACCAACCCCAGCAACTGGAGGAACAATAGATTTATAAGTTTATCCTACATTAAGCCAAACATGCCTGACTGCACTGTAAATTACTAAATAATAAACCAGGTGGTGTAAGATCCTGACTTGGACAGAATATAAAAATCTATCAACCTGTAAAATACAATAACCATAAATGTGCTATGTAGCTGATGGCTCAGGTAAACCATCCACCTCTAGGATCCAAGGTTTCAGCAAGACAATTGCAACAAAGGCATGCCACATTTTAAACTTGGCTTCCTTTTCTTCTGTGCTCCCTGTGGGCAGAGGAAAGATCACTGAGTTAAAACACTTGGGTGTCTGTTTTGTTTGTTCAATGTCTTTGTTTGGAATTGGCCACTTCTCTCCTAATCGGCAATTGCTCCCGGGCTGTTGCCATGCAGTCCGGGGCTGGTGTTTTCCAAGATGATGCCAGGTTACATAAAGATTGCTTCGGTGCCCAAACTTCACATTCAAATGAGCTTGAAACACTCCACGCTGCCTAGAGAAAGTGAAAAACATAGGAAAGGTGCAACCTTCAGATGATATATACCTTTCTCTTGAGAAAAATATCATAAAACTGGGTTAACTCAGTAAACCCCTGTCCGGAATTCCACACTTCAGCGGTCGTTGCAGAAATAAAATGAAGATGAAGTAAATTGTGCTCAGTCTTTCCTTGCAGTCCCCTGCAAGAGAGATTCCATTTGTATGAATCTCAGGGAAAAAAATTAATTTGACTTCAGTGAGAGATTCCAAAATGATCCCATATATTGTGATTCCAAAACATACAAAGCTAATTAATTCCTTTTTAGGAGATTTTCAATAAGCAAACCAGGTTAAGTTTATATGATTTGCAAACAGTGTTTACATTCATAGAGGTGCAACTAATTGCTACACGGTTTGACATCATTACAGGAAAATGCTGGGGGATGCAGGCAGTTTAATTAGGGGTGGTTTCAAGTTCACTACGCGATTACCATCACAGAGCTTTTCTAATATGCTTATACAGTACAGTCATGCTAAAAAGTGATTACATTTTGCCTGCCGCCTGCCTAAATTTTGAATGAAAAATTAGAATCTCTGTATAAAAGGTTGTGCTCATACAGTTTAGATTTCTTCTGAATCACCGTCACCGGCTTCTGCCCCCAGACTTCATCTCCTCTTATTTTGCACATCAGCTATCTGGTGACTGTGAGGAAGCATTTGTATCCATCACAAGATCTCCTTGGAGCATTTTCAAATGACGCTGAAAACCTTCATGCTTAGCAAGATGTTTCAGAAGCAGATTTTTACCATCTCTGTAGTTCCGATACAACACCAGCCGTGTTTATAAATAATTTAGTTCCCAATTACAACTCACTTTCCATTTCAGTCAATAACAATTGTTTTGCCAGTTTTAATTTTTAAAGTTTCATCCTATTAAGTTGCTGTCTTCTGCAATAAACTCAAGTTGCTGATGACAATGTCACTTTGGAGGGCTAAGAACTGCGAGGAGGATGGAACTTGGGGTATGACCTTTAGAACCCAAGACGTCTGGATTTCAATGAGCCCTGTCACCATCACAAAATGACCAGGAGCTTGTATTATAAATACCAAGTTAACATCCTTAAGTAATACATAACTAAGAACCAACACTACGGAATATTCTAGAATCCATGTGAATGTCCAAAAATAATTCCATAAGTCTCTCCTGTCCAAAAGAGGCTCACAACTTAGTCCTGGAGAGAAGGCCTCTTGGCGGGAATCACTTCCTTTAAGGCTTAAAGGACAACAGGTTCAAACGGTAGGAGAGGATGATTTAAACTTCAAAAATACCACTCCCTCATGTTTTTTATTTGTTTTTTAATGCACATTTCTAAGTTTTGGCTGAAGTACTTGCAAAACACTTTATGTTCAACTGTTTTCTATTCTGGATTCTGACAATTCTGCTTTGAAAGAAGAATAAATGAAATAAGATTCCCCAGAGCAGATGATTTTACGGCATAAGTGACACCTAGAGGGGTACCCTGGGTTTTCACAGGAGTTTCAAAACACAGACATCAGAGGAAAAAAATGTTCAAGAAACCTCAAATTGTTGGTGTCTGGGCTTTAATGAAAGAGACTCCTGCAGGTGACCACTTCCCACAAGTTAGTGTCTTGGGGTGGAAGACACAAAAAAGTATAAAAAACATATTACGGCCATACGGTCTTGGTGTTTGGGCCACACAAGAAACAAAATTTCTCACGATACTTTAAGTGTAGTGGAAAATCTGTGCTTTGGAGAGCTGATTTGACTCTTCAAGGAATAGCTTCACCTTTACCAAAAGCAACTGCTAATTTTTCTATTCAAAAGCAAATAACCAATTTCTAATTGACTTTAATTAACTCGAAGACAGCACCAAATTATTACATACCTCTGTTATAAACAAATGATAAATTCTAGATCTGAAACTGAAGTCACCACAAGTTTTAAAGCATTGAAAACTTGTTGTAAAAACCACATCTCGGGTCTCTGGCAGACCACAGAGCAGCAACTTTCAACCCAACTCACCACTCTGCAGCATGGTCCTGAAGCCTCACTATAAATTCTTCTCTGGAATCTTCCATGTTCTGTTTGTTTGTTTGTTTTAAGAGACAGGGTCTTACTCTGTCACCCAGACTGGAGTGCCTTGGGCAGTCATAGCTCACTGCAGCCTGGAACTCCTGGGCTCAAGCGATCCTTCGGCCTCAGCCTCCCAAGTGGCTGGGACTACAGGCATGAGCCACCACACCCAGCTAACTTTTTATTTTTTATTTTCTTGTAGAGACAGGCTGGTCTCGAACTCCTGGGCTCAAGTGATCCTCTTGCCTCAGCCTCCCAAAGTGCTGGGAATACAAGTGTGAGCCACTGTGCCCAGCAATGTTGCCCCCGTACATGGTACTCTCTCTCTAGCTGCCCCCTCTCTGCTTGTCCTGTCACATCCCTGAAATGGATACCTGAATGTCCCCACCTGAAACAAAGGTAAGCTCACGAACACGTGTGTCACCCCCATGGTGACTTTCCCACATGGAGCCCTTTCCTTCCACAGGGAGGTGGACTTAGCTCTAACCATTGCCTGAGCCCACAGTGGAGACTGTGGTGATAAGCAATGCTCAGCCCCTGGCTCCAGCTCTGACTGTGAGCTAAGCTAGGCCACTGAGGTGAGTGATGCTGTGGGTCGAGGGCATGGATCAGACAACTGAGCAGGGCCCTGGCTGAAGTGCTGGGTCCACATCCTCAGTTTCTTTCTACCTGATCATCACCAAAGGAATTCACTGTGTCCCCCCTCTGTCTCTGATTCCGGTGACTCTTCAAAACCAACCCAATACGTTGTTGCTTAATTCATTAATTCCATGGAAACTGACGGTACCCAAACACTGGACCCAAGCAAAGGTGAGTTGCAGGAGACCACCGCAAGTCTCTGTGAATGCACATCCAAGACTGTCTAAATTAAAAGGATTACCACAATTGCCTAACAATTAGCAACTTCCAGCTCCTATAAAGCAGAGCCTTTTGCCATCCTCTGGCTCACAGAGCATTCACTCACTGTAGATTCAGAAGACTCTTCACATTCATGGGTGCATGTCGTGAGACCCTCACAAACTCCCATCCAGGGGCATTGAGGTACATCATGATATCATGCCCAGTAAGCTTACTGGCACCCTACACACAATTGTAGAATGCTCTCCAAACTTCCACTGATGCTTAGCCCGCATCAGCAAGTAATTTCTGCACTGGATGAAGCACTCACACCCACAGTTTCATAGGTCCCTTTCTCTCACGACCACATTGATTTTCCAGGGGACCCATTCTGGTACTGGGTAGGGGCCACCACTCAGTATTTTGTTCTCCGCTTTCTCCAGAGTTCAATTTCCCAGATATGAATCACCATTTACTTTCTCCTTATTTCCAGCATTAACAAATAGCTTGTGGTGTGTGTAAGGTGGAAGTGAGGGGTAGCGAACACTTCATCATGGAAAACGAGTTTGAGCCATTTTCTTGTCTCCACACAACACATCATAAACCTGCTGGGGGTTACCTGGGTTCATCGTTTCAGTATTCACAGCATACAGAATCCATTTTATGGCATACAAAATCGGAATATGTGGCTCAGCGAATTACAAATGACTATATGCCATGAACCTTCCAGGTCACCTACAAATAGCCAAAACCACAGAGGTCAAATCACAAATCACAAATTTCAGTTTCTGCTGAATCAGGTCCCCAAACCAGTCCCATGGGCCACTGAAGCCACTGAAGCCACAAATGTTCAGTTGACTTGACATGACAAAAAGGGTTCTAAGTTCATCTTCTTTTAATTGGGATACGACCCTAGTCTGTTAACATCAGGTACCACAAACCCCAGCTCAGACGATGTGATTCCTAGACACTGAAATGTATGAAGAAGCTTTTGACTACAAGTGACAGAAATCTCCAATCGAACTGGCTTACGCAACAGTGAAATTTATCTCACAACAAGATTTCCTGAAATAGCTTGGCAGCATACTGACTAGTTCAGCAACATAACCAAAGATCCAAGGTGTCATCTGCTATCCGTAGATCAGCGCCTTTTGCAGCCCATCTCAGTCATCCTGTGCGGCCAGCAGGACACCCAACCCAAAAAGCACAGGTGCCTCCCTTGTCTCTGCTAACAATTCAAACCCCTCAAGGAGCCACTTGGCTTCTTACTGGCCAGAATCGTATGATGTGCTCTTGCCTAAAACCATCCCTAGCTAGGAGACTGGAGCAGTAGTAATCGGCTTAGACATGCCCTGCCAACTGAAATCCATGACATCTATGGAGTAGGTCCCAACTCCCATTTTGAAAGTGAAATTTGAGCCCAGATGTAAATATAAATATGAATATACACATATCCACCTACTTATGGGTGTGCTGAGCTGCAGTGTAAGATGAATTTCTTGTATCTGGATGATGGTCCAGAGAGTATGAGAAACTCTGATTTAGACCAGTCCTGACCTGGACTTGGGGCAGAAGATGTAGTGACTTCCCTGACGCACATGGCCATGTGCAACAGAAGGGAGGCCCAGACAAAATAAGGTAGGGAAGGAAGCCATAGGGACAGCAACTGGTAGCAAGTAGCAAGTGAGGAAGAGGGTCTCTTGAACGGGGGAGATGTCTGTCATGTGTACAGAGATGCACACGGATTGGATTGAGAGCTAGGCTTTTTCAGGGCAATTCCAGGTGCTAATAGAGCTGCCTGTGGGGCCACCTAGATCCTCTGCTGGCTGACATGGACACATTTCCAATGGAGAGTGTGAAGCAGATAGGGCAGAGTGTGGATTACAGGCAAAGAAATGCACAGCTGAGTTCATTTAAAAACTAGAAGAAGCATCTACAAGGGCTTTTACCATCTGATGAACAACTAAGCACATCTTAGCCAACTACATTGTTTATTTATTGATTTCCTATGATGTGCTTTATGATACTGCTGAAATCATTATGTGGCTTTTAACACAGTGTGACTCAGGAGACAGGCATGTTGAGGGCTGTCATCACCGAGATGCCTTCTGTCATTGCACTGTCTTCTTAAACTGACGTAAGGAAATTCATATTTAGTGGAGAAGGAAATGACTTTGGGTATGTATCATTCAAATCCTCAAGGATTATTGGCTAATTAGGAGCACAGTAATGTAAATTTGCCTTGTGTCAGGTTTTCAGGACAGTAAAATAACATAATTAAGCAGTGAACAAAGCAGATCGTTTAAACCACTCTTCACTGAAAATGTATATGATGGCTAAACGTATGCATCAGCTTGGCAGCTGGGAAAAAAAAATAGTCCACACTGCAGAGACCAAAAATTGTTTCTAATCACAGAAGAGAAATTGCATAGATTGACTTAAATATATTGCTATTTCTTACAGGAAGGTTTTCATTGAAAAATTCCATTCAATAATTAAATAATTCACTTACTTAAAGGAAACAAGAGTTGTTCTTTATGAAAAACATCAAACTGAATTGTATTAATATAAGCAAAGTAAATAGCCAAATAAAACTTGCTAGAAATAGAAACCCTAACAAAATAAGAAAACAAACCTTGAAGTGACATTTCCCAATTTTGACTTTTCTTTGGACTTGCAGCTACATGTACAAAATTGCACGTAGAAGTGCATAGCTTCAGCTGAAATGCTTCCCTCCAAATGGCCCAGTTAACCTGGATTTTTAAAATAGAAGCCTCTTGGTCAGGATGCCGATGGACTGTCTCTGTGCATTGAAAAGAACATATTCCCATCGTACCCAGAAACCTGAGAGAAGGTCATTGTGAGAACTCCAACACACCCTGAAAGACTTGGAAGGGATTCCAGATCAAGGGAATGCATTTCTATTCCATCATGCTCGCCACTGGAATGAGAAAGGAAGGTCTGACTTAGCCCAGCCAACCGTGGCAAAGAACTGCTGGTCCAGGATGGGGTCTGAAGCAGGGAGGGCAACTGGATTAACCCTCCACCACCTCATGAAGCAAAATTCTCTTCACTGCCGCCTCCCCCACTGCTCCCACCCGGGGTTCCAAAACTGCAAGTCAATGTTGTGTTCCCCTCAGTACTCCGGAAGTTGGGGAATGACAAGAATAGAAACAATGAAGAGAGTCGGCCTTTAGAAAGAAGGGAACGGGGCACAGTGACTCACGCCTGTAGTCCCAGCACTTTGGGAGGCCGAGGCGTGTGGATCACTTGAGGTCAGGAGTTCAAGAGCAGCCTGGCCAACGTGTTGAAACCCCATCTCTACTAAAAGTACAAAAATTAACCAGGCGCGGTGGCATGCACCCATAGTCCCAGCTACTCAGGAGGCTGAGGCTGGAGAATCGCTTGAACCTAGGAGGCAGAGGTTGCAGTGTGTTGAGATTGTGCCACTGCACTCCAGGCTGGGCAACAGAGAGACTCTGTCTCAAAAAAAAAAAAAAAAAAAAAGGGAGCAGAGTGAGAACATGGAGGAGGGAGTTGGCGGTGGGAGAAAGGACAAGGCTCAGATAGATATGTTAAATAAAATTGTTTTCAAACTTGGTCAGCAAAGTCAGTGGAAGCATCAATCAGCCAAATACTCAGAAGTACTCAGGACTCTGTTTTTGATAAAATATTGGCCACAGTCATTTTGACAATGCAGCCCGGAAAGCTACTGGTACTGCTTCAGTGCTTAAACAAAAAAAGAAAGAATAAGGAAAATCAAGTGCACTTGATGTCAGCTAAGTTCCCCTTTTTCTTACAAACCAAGGCAACGGTTGGAAAGTGGCAGCTCTTAGCTAAGTGAGTGCAGGGTGCTGCCAGAGATCTGGCCCTACGCGCTGATGGCCTGATTTATAACCGCTGTTTTCTATTATAATTCAAGCACCTTCAGGGGCCTTTCCAAGACTAATAAATGATTACAAAGTGCTGCATTGTATCTCATACCTTCTTTCCTCCCAAATCAGATTCAGTAGCTCTGCCTTGGGAACGTGTTCTCCAAATCGTGACCACTTTCTAAACTTGTCCACTCATGGCTTTGTAATCAGCTCTCTTGGAGATACAATTCTGCCAAGGATCACCTGATAGCTCTCCTTCAAAGAAATAACAAAGGGCCCCGTCGCAGGCCAGCAGGGCACTTAGGCAACTCATTCCTTCTTAGGTTCAATGACTAACATCTTTGTGAGGCCATGCTGAGGGTCACGCTTATGAACTCCAAAATGCAAAACAGCAGAAAATGCTCTTTGGGATGAACCACTAACTCAACACTCTCCCAAATAAACAGCATATGAGCCACAGGAATTTTATTTGAGAGTTAAATGTGAATCTTCCCTTACTGACTTGGAAACCCCAATTAAAGATTAACACGCTGCAGAGCTAACGTGGAATAAATCCAACACTATATGATTTTTAAGATTTCAGACTGAGTGTCTGTTCTCCAGACCTTTTCTAACATAAATTTTGCCCTCCATATTTACCATCCTTTGAAAAGTGGGTCACTATGTTCTCCTGCCACTGTATGATCAGAAGAACCAAAGGAAACAGTCATTAGGTTGACAAAATGTCCCATACATCCATGTCAGTTAAAAGGGAAAAAAAAAATAACCAAGATCTTCCCTGTGCCACCTTTCAGGATTCCTGACATCTGTCATAAAACTCAGGCCATATGTCTTTTCCTTCCATTAAGGGGAGTCGCCACACAACCAGTGCTAAGGTCGTGTCAAAAAGAATTATTGACTTATAAGCATATCTTCCCCCACCCTGCTAATGACTTCCACAAATATATCCACTGATCGCCTTTTTTTATGTGCTTTCCAGAAATTACTGGAAGACCCAGGGGGCCATTTGGGGGTTCTGTGCTTAGGGATTTGACAGGTAATGTTAATGAGACTCACACCCATATTTATTTCAGGATTTATTTATTTAGAGTGGAGCGTTCTGGTTGCGTGAGCCTTGCTGAACTGGCCGTGCGAGGAGAAGGGAGGAAGGAAGGAGAGGGACGGGGAGGGGAGGGCCAAGGGAGCGCAGTCTAGAAGGCCTCTATAAAGCGCCTCCAAGAGCACCGTTTACTGCCTCTTCTACAGGGACTGCATCCGTCTGCCCTCATATTGTCAGGTTGACAAGAGGAGAAAAAAAATTAACCAAAAGCCAAATCAAATAAATGTGCAACTCATAAATTCTGCAGCTAAAAATTTACCCCTGAGGGATAGCAACAAGGCACCGTGGAAGGCTTCCCCCTCTGCTGCCCTCATGAAGAGGGATGAGGAGTGAGGCTTCTCTCTCCAGCTCCGAGAGGCCCCGTCCAGAAGCACAGCACCAGGCCGCCTGCCTGCTCCTAGCCTTGTTAACGAATTTACTCCCCGCGTTGGTGGGCGTGAAGCTGCTCTCTTCCAAGGTGATGTCAGCTTCTCCAAGCCCCAGCGTGTTGCTAGGCAACGCGTGCCTGGACCTGGCACCTGACCACTCCTTTGCTTCAGCTATGGGGGTGCGGGGGATGCTCCGGCATGGGATGCTGCGTGGACCGCAGACGGCTGTGGAAGGAAGAGCAGGGGACCATCGAATGACCAACATCCAAGCTCATCGAGCCACCTCCTCTTTGGACTCCAAGTATGTCATTCCCAGCAAAACTTGTTGGAAGGAACATCGTTCTTGCTCTCAAGTATTCAACCAAGAACACGGATAAATCAGTCGTTAGAAGAAGCTCATTTCTGCCTGCCACTGATTACATTGTCCAGAGGCAGCAAGGTTTCAAGGTGAAAATGTTTATCAAACCATGCAAAGCAGCTGCACCTGCGGCGTCGTTAAAGCTTTAGATCCACCCAGGATGTCTTTTGGATGCATTCGTGTTTGGGAACATCCACCAGTACAACCAGGAGCCCCAGACAGAGGCCATCCATAAGAAAGACTTGGGGAATAGTGGGCTACTTCATGCCACCCCAGTTGTCCAGGAGAATTGCATTCTTACTTGGCAAAACTCAGAAAACGTTATCTACAGAGCGCCATCTTGTGGCAAACAGCACTGCTGTCTGTCCCCTCCCACTCCTGAAATAGGGGGTGGCGGGGAGAGGGGACAAAGACCAGGTCGCAATACATAGGGCACCTTTTGGATCTAGGAATTGTTTTTCACCTGAAAGAAGAAGAGATAAAAAGCTATCATAGCAATTAAAATCCGAAGAAGTGGACAATTCGTTTAATACACTTCTAGCTTCAAACTCGATGAACAGATTAGTGAAAATGCAATGTATGTCTCTTTGCCAAGACTTCCATCACACAGGGAAAATGAAAAAGAAGAACCCCACTTTTTAATAACCAACAAAAATAACCACAGTCAGAAACATTAGTAGAGATTTGTCACTGAGATTACCTAGAAATATTAATATACCTTTTGCTCTCAATTACAATTTGTAGCTATCTTTCATACAAAGCATTTGTCAACTAACCTCAATAAGTTAATATATAAATATATATAAAAAGTAAGACAGTGAAACGTATTTCCACTAACTGAAAAAAAATGGGGTTTTTGCAGATTCTTTGAGATCAAAGTAGAGTGCTTATACCATATGGTACTTCTTCTCTATTGAGTGGAACTATGAATTCAATATATCTATGCAAACTCACATATGTAAAACTGCTTTCCATCAACAAAAGTATTCAAAGCACGAAGTCCTTATTTTTAAAATATGAATTCAAGAGTATGGCCAAGGATATCTTCAACATGTCTAACCAAGGTTGATGTGTTTTGGAGCAGTGCTTTCAGATGGCAGAAAGGAAAGGGTTGCTGCTGTAATGATTTGGGTTAAATTGTAGCTTGTAATAAAACTAATTCCTAAATGTTGCAATAAGGAAACCATGAAGCTGACAACAGGTTTTAAGAAATAAGATATGTTTCTGTATATTTAAAATAAGAACAAATGAGTCACTGTCAAAAATGTTTCTAGTTAATAATTATTTTCTATCAGCACTCTGTTAAATTAGGATTTTCTCCTTCTAGGAGGGTGATAAAAGAATTGATTAGCTGTCACTCTTAGGTGCTGAGTGATATCTATCTGAGGTAGAAGGGCCTCTTTTTGCTGTTTTGTTTCCATAACGGTAGGCATTTTCACTAAAATTCTACTCTGAGTCTTTTTGGCTTAGTCCCTGATATCCTGAGCCTGCGTTCTAGAAAACACACGGTCACGCGCACACACAGGAATTGTTCTCTCCAAAAGGAGACACCCTCACATCTGCAGTGCCCTCATTTCATACCACAACAGTCGGCCAATAAATCAACTAGAGGTAAAAGTAAAACCTGTAATAACCCGTTACCACTTCTTCCTCCTCCCACATCGCAGCACATAAAACTTTGTGTCAAAAGGCCTCACATCATGAGAATTAATCAAAAAAGCTCTTAAAATACTCTGTGCACCTACTTCTGATGGCTAATTTGGCTTCTCTATGGCGAGGCACTAATTTTTTATCTCAATCAATTGGTATGATATTCTTTTCCATCAATCACAGGGGGTGGGGAACAGTAAGATTCCATCCTTTGTAAGGATAAAGCAAAATTAAGCAAGTACAAAGAAAAAAATGAAAAATCATATGCTACCAATGAAAGCCTGCCGGAACAATAGAAAACACAGAGAGCATAGGAAGAGGAACAGAGAAGGAGAAAAACAGCAGACGCTTCAGAGGACCCAGGGGAAGCCTTACAAATGGCTCCACCAGAGCAGAAGGAATCTCAAAAGCATCAGAAGGCCAAATGCAGCCGAGAGAAAGAGCCAATAAGAAAGTCAACAAGGTGCCTGGACCAGATGGATCTGGTGGGATGGATGTGAACAACTCACAACTCGACAGAGAGGATTACTGCCGTCGGGAGAAGACAGATTGAGCTTTTCTTTCCCAGGAAATGAAAGGGAAGTGCCCAGAATGGCTGAGAAAACACGAGCCTTCGACAAGAGGAGAAGAAAGGAATTGCAAAAGTTAACTTGGCTCCGTGAAAAAGCAGCCAGGGAAAGATAGCAGCTATGTCAGGCCACGGGGGATCTGCATGGTGATGAGAGAGGGCAGAGGGCAAAGGGCAGAGGACATGGATGCCTCCCTCCCCACCGTGCAGAACCCATAGGTAGGGAGCCCCAGCAGCCCTCAGCTGCCCTACAGCGACTTTTGTCGTGCATCCTCGCCTCCAGCAAGAGGCCACCCCAGCTGTGATGTCAGTCCACTCCCACCCTCCTCTCGCCTGCTATCATCTTGCCTGACAGGCTTCTGACCCCACCAGCCTTCCTGAGCTTGTTGGGGGCGGGGATGCGCGGCCAGAGTTTTCTCTCCTCATCCCTGGGTTCCCTGCTGCCATCTTCTCCCAGCAACCGTGGCACACTTCAGTTCTTATGTGGAGGAAGAAGACGCTGGGACAGCGGGGGACAGAGAACTCAGGCTGGCTTTTCTTTTTTTTTTTTTTTTTTTTTTTTTTTTTGACAGAGTCTCCCTCTGTGGCCCAGGCTGGAGTGCAGTGATGCAACCTCGGCTCACTGCAACCTCCGCCTCCCAGGTTCAAGTGATTCTCCTGCCTTAGCCTCCCAAGTAGCTGGGATTACAGGCGTGCACCACCACGCCTGGCTAATTTTTGTATTTTTATACAAAATTTATACAAAGCCTCCCAAGTAGCTGAGATTACAGGCGTGAGCCACTGCACCCGGCCTCTGACTGAGTTTTCTAAGTGTCAGGGCCACAAAGTGGGTGCTCCTTGAAGGGTCAGGCATGCAGGGACTGCTCTGAAACTTGAACTAGAAACACAGCTCCTGCAAGCAATAGACAAAGCCATGTTTACAATATTTACTGACAAAACACATGAAGCCAATGAAAGACATTGAAATCTTAAATTAGGGGGAAGTAGAACGTGTCGATTTTTTTTGTTGTTGGAAAACATGTTCAAGCTGTTGTATTGCTGCCGCTAGCCATCCCTTCATGGCACAGAGATCAAGTATGTAAGTATAAGACTGTGCTTCCCAGAGCAAAGTGCATGGAAACACTACTGTTCCTGGTGCCTTAAAGCTTTCCAAAAATGCACATCAGCTTGTTGTACCCTCAGAACAGCTTTATAGGGTGAGTTCTGATGTTTGTTTTAGAGCTGTGAACACTGAGGCTTGGCAAGATTAAGTGACTTGCCCAGGCACCCAAGTAAAAAATGGTGTGCAAATGTGGATCAATATCTAGAGCTGAACATCTGACTCTTAAGTGCCACCCGCAGCCCATGGCTAAGCTCGTAGCCACCGCCAGGGGCTGAGATCTTGGGTCTTGGTAGGACATGGAAAGAAAGAAGGTGATCCCTTCTAGACCAAAGACAAGAAAGCTAGGTTTGCCAGATAGAGCCACAAAAATATAGAATGCCCAGTTAAATCTGAATCTCACAAGAACAACAAGTAGTGTTTAGTATAAGTACATCCCATGCAACAGGTGGGATATACTTATGCTAAAATTATTCATTGTTCATCTGATAGGCAAATTCAGCTGAATGTCTGCTGTTCTATCTGGCATCCCTAGTAAAGGCAAATGTTAGTTCCTCCAACCCCTTTTCAACCCAGGGGAGGAAGCCCCGAGAACAATTTAAAAATGCCCAGTGACATTCCCTTTTCAGAGGCCAGGCACTGTAGGACATTTCATCTTTTTTCAAGCACGTTCCCTGTGATTATCTCATCAGATACTCCCCCACACAACTAGGGCACGGGGATCATCCACACATCATGCACAAAAAAAAACTGTTACCAAAGCTTGAAGTGACTTAGGAAAGCCAGTGGCAGAGCCAACTAAGGCCTCCCAAGTTGGAGTCCAGGGCTCTCTGTTTAAAATGAGAAATTATGCCCTGACCAGTCTTCAGCCATTGCACTAATCATACTTAACTCCTCTTCAGAGCCACAGCCGCAGTTTCCTTTTCCCAGGTTGAATCCAACAACATGAAAATGTAAACAGTCCAGTGACATCACCATCTTTTTCTCTAGACTTGGTTGACATGTGGTCCATAAAGCGGAAGGGACTGTGGTAACACGAAGCAGCACTGAGACAGCAGAGCGAGTGCAGGACCCAAAACTTCTCTAAGGGTCCAGAAAGCTTAGACTAGAAACAATTTGAAAAAAAAAAAAATTGAAATGAGATAGATTCATTATTCTAATTTCCATGTTCCCATCTATTAATTCAGCCTCCAAAGTAATCTTTGTCCAGGGTGCATAACTGTATCAAATACTCCTGCTATCAAAGCTTTATTTCCTTAAAAGGCAAAGATAATATGGGCTGGGTATTCTTTTCCTACACATAATTCGTTTAAGTCAGAAATGTTCTCAAATGGCTTCTTTTTTTTACTGCTCGCCAAGTTTACGTGCACCATGATCCAAGAAGATATAAATTACCACTGGGAGAAGGGGGCAAGGCTGTTCCCTCCCATGGCACAAACACCGAGATTTCATTTTCCTGATACTTTTATTTTGCTGCTAATAAAATTGGGTGGTTAAACCTCCATGGTAGAGTATGAATATAACACCAGAGTTAAGCTCTAACACCAGCAAAAACTCTATTAAAATGTTGCCCCAGAGACTGTAAATTTGAATTCTGGCACCACGGGTCCGGTTGGGAGTCTTGCTGAACAGGCCACACAGAAGGACTTTCTTTTTTTTTTTTTTTTTTCTCCTTTAGACTAATTTCCTCATGGAGAGGAAAATAATAAGGAAGTAGAAAGGCCTCAGAATTCTGGACTGAATTACGAGAAGAAATGAGCTGCAAAGAAGCAGAGGATGGGTCTGGGGCACGTGAGCTTCCCCTGGATGGGTCAACCCCACAGGTCAGGAACACAGGAAGGAAAGAAATGCAGACGGCGTTCTGTGATGTGGACTAAAATGGGTCTTACTGAAAAGTGCCGCTTTCAGGAAGATGAAAGCAAATCCACTTTGGGGGAAAAACAACATCATTGGACAGAGTCGTGAGCTGGGAAGCGGCACATCGGGGCTCTAGAACCGGCCCTGTCTTCATCACAGCAGCCATGAACCAGCAGAGCCTGCTTCCTCATCCACTAGGTGTGATCATAGCACAAGGTGATGGAGAAGCTAACGACTTCAAAAAATATATATGTATTCCAGTGCTTTGGGACTCTTGACATGCCTAAGAGAAGGTGGTTTATAAACATGGCAAATGCTTTAAATTAGTGTTTGTAGGATTAACTTGTTCTTAATGCTAGAAATTTCCTCTAAAAAATGGACTGGAGATAAAAAAAATCAGTTATATACTTTTATCAGTGACAATGGATTAGAAACTTTCCTTCGCAAACATAACATTTGTAATGTCAACAAAATCTCAAGAATTCTAAAAAGAAACATAACAACACAAAATTTAATAGACTTGGCTTGCATTTTATAGTGCATAAACAATAGCATGAAAATTGGTCAAAATCTCTTAAAATCGGTGAAAAATTTTTGTAAATACTGTAACAGACTTGAAAACTGATGGTCAACCTAAAAGTAAGAACAAATGAGAAGACTGGTGATAATTGACAGCCAGGTTATCAAACTTCTTTTGGTCTTGGAGCGAAGGCACTAACAGTATTCCTGTTTCAGTGTGCTTGCAGAACAACTGCTCAATATACATTTTACTAACACAATCAATGAATTTAGCAAAGATGTGTTTAAGAAGAGAATATTTGAGGATTAGGAGCAGGTTTTAGAAATGAAATGGAGGATAAGCTAACAAATCTATCAGAAATAAGATCAACAACTTAAAATTTAAACCAATCTTGAGCATATATTTGAACTTGGATATGCAGAAATGGTGCACAAGTCCCCAAGGTTCAATGATGCACTCGGAGGATCAACAGCCCTATAGACAGTTAAATTACTCGGAAAGCCAGGGAATTTATCAAACATGAATTTCAAAGTCGAGTCTGGCCTCCAGGAGAAATGGAAGTCCCCATTAATGTACATACAAAATAAATGTTGTCTGCAAGCTCTTTCTGCTATTTATTTTTTGACCACAAATTGGCTAAAGGTTTTTACAATTTCCATAAAGTGGGACAAAGAGTTCTCTCCCTTTGATAGAAGTAATCTGGGTACAAGTTGTGCAAAACTATTTACAGATACTAAAAATGTAACTGTTGGCCTGACAGGTACAACACAAAGCAATAATTTGCACCATTCCCCACTTCTTGGTGCATTATTTATAACCAACTCCAATTTGAGAATGTTAACATTAAATAGGCTTCACACGTGGAGGAAATTTCTACAAACCCATCATACATTATGAATGAAAATTATAACAGCTCTGCTAAAATGTATTGAAGCAGATGGGCTGGAATACAGTGAACACAGAAGTAAGTGATTGTAGAAATGTAGACAATATTGAGCGCGTGATCTCAATGCTTATTTCATTGATCAAAAGAAATGTTAACTTCATCTACTGTTGACAGATAATTTGTCAAAACATGTTTTAAATAACAGAACATTTCATCGCTAAGGTGGCTCAGGAAATTAGTGCTTGGTCTTTATGCCACAGGACTTGGGCCTGAGCTGCTCCTGAGGAAAGAGGTTGAGTATCCTCTGTGAGAAGACAAGACCCAAACCCAGGGGGAGGAAAGAGGATGGACAAGCTGGGCTGGAGGTGGGTGTGGAAGGGCCTCACCCTACACACTAATGCCCAGCCTCCAGGCTTCCTTGCCCAAAGAGAGTCATCATCTGAAAGAGTAGGGCTTCATCTTCCGGAAGACAGCCCCCCAGGTCCAGGGGTGCCAAGCCTTGCAGATATACCTAGGAACGCATGCCTTCACACACTTTGGCCCTGCACCGGAGGAAATCCCTCTGGCTTTTCTCTCTCATTCAGGCTTTCCATTCACTTGGTCTCCAGTTTTCATTTGCCTTCTCTAAACTGTGTCCTTCTAATTGAACAGACTTTGTTTTCCCTCTAATCTCAGAGCTTCTGCTCGATAGCTGACCAGTTGAGAACGCCACAAACCTCACAGGTCCCAAGGTGCAAACCCCACTCCATATCTAACGGCGCCCAGTAGCTGCAAGCCATCTGACCTAATATCACGTTCACACAGCCTGCTTCCCATGGCAGGCTCTCCATAGGTCCTTGTCATGGTCGCGCTCTTATATGCAGATGGTTGAGAAGAGGTCACCTCTCCAGGCCTCTCCTTTCTTGAATAAAACAGGTGATTTGAAAAGATGCTCTGGAATGATCCTTCTGTCCCAATGCATGTTTTTTAAAGTTTGCCTCCACCTCCCCTGGTACATGCATATACTGAGTAGCATTCCCTTTTCCAAGATGGGGAAATGGAAGCAGATTTACAGCTGTCATCATGCAATGCAAGAAACAGCACTGAGGCAGCCTGCAGTGGGATTGTTGGCCTGGACCGTGCCCGACATCCACAGCTGTCCTCATGTCATGAGCAGTCCTGCTCATCAGGGTTGGGACGTCCTTTTGCTCACCTTGTGGGCAAGGGCTTAAAATGAACCCCTTTTCTGGGGTGCCTGAGCCTGACTGTAGACATTTCACAGAAATGAGCACACATGGTCCTCAGTACCAACGAATGTGCCAGCCCCCAAGGCCAGCACAGCATGGTAAAGCATCAGACCTGTGGCTCCGCTCGCCCTGCCACTGAGCCTCAGCCCAAGCACACTGCAGATCCGCCCATCACCAACAGGGTCTCAAGAAGCAACTGCAGGCTGGAGTTCTCCCAAAGTATGTGTTGGGAGAGGGGCAGTCATTTGTAGGGAGTGGAAGTCTGGAAAGGGGTCTCACCCATCCGCCATCCCCCACCCTCCACACACCAGATGCCCAGAGACCCTGAAAGCCCCTGCTCTACCCACTGCCCCCAGCAGCAGGACCAAGAGGTGTGGTTCCCCCACATCTGCTCCTCCCAGTTCCCTTTGGACCACCCCCTCCCACTGTGCCACGCAGGACCCTTGATGCGCAGACTCCGGGGGCTGGGGGCAGTTCCCAGCACTACAGCCCTCAAGAATCCCCCACTAATAAGCACTATGTCCATTTGCTGGGGCTGCCATAACAAATACCACAAATTGGGTGGCTTCAACAACAGAAATTTACCCTCTCCCTGTTCTGGAGGCTGGAAGTCCAAGACCAAGTTGTCGGCCGGTCGCGTCCTTCTGTATGTCTCTCCTTGGCTTGGGGGTGTCTGTCTCCTGCATCTTCACGTGGTCATCCTCTGTGTGTGGTCTGTGCCCTAATCTCTTCTTATAAGGACACCAGTCATAGTGGATTAGGGCCCACCCACATGACCTCATTTTGCCTGAAGTACCTCTTTAATAGCCTTATTTCCAAATGCAGTCACACTCTGAGGTGCTGGGGGCTAGGACTTGGCCGTATGAGTTTGCAGCAGTGACAGCACAGTGGTGTCGCTCCAACTCCCTTCCTAGGAGTGAGTAGCTCTCTCGCTTGCTTATGCTTCAGAAAGTGCATTGCCAGCATTCTCAATTGGAAACACATCTGCCCAGACATGACAAGTGATAATGCCACAGCTACGGGAGGAATTGGAGGGAATTCCACCCCAAACGAACACAGCAACCTGGTGGGCGTATTTCACTGCACAGAGCTCTCTCACATGCACTGGAGCCTTTGATCCTCCAACTCACTCTGGAAGGAGGCTGGGGAGGTATTAATCAATGAATACAGATTAATTTATGAGATGGCGAGATGCAGAGTAAGTTGCCCAAGGTCACACAGCTAATTATGGCCCAAGTCTTGCGACGCCAAGAACATACTCCTTCCACCACCCCCTCGCTGTCCCCTGTGCAATAAGGGATGCCTGGAATACGATTTCACAGCAGTTCCTTCAAGTTAAAATGCGTTTATCATCTTGCATAAGTTATGACCCCAACCTTCCCACAAGAAGATCGTATCACAATAAAAAACACACATCGCGCAGGTGGCTAACATGATTTATTAAATTTTCTCAATTTCATGTATTAGGAAGTTCCTCCACACAGGAAAATTTCCTAAATATTGAAAACATATGTACATAGGACAAAGCTCAGGGAAAAGGGCTTATTATAGCACATCACACATAATAAATGTTTTTTTAACAAAGTCTGTATGAACTTTCCATATTAATCAAAAGTGAATGCTGCATGATTCTGTATAATTAACCAGGAAGTCAAATTACAAGTGATAAATATCACAGACAATAAAGTGAAGCGAACGAATATTGACCTTAAGTGCTCATTAATAATGCAGAGTTTTTGATGGTCCACAATGCAATTATTACTCAGTTAATTGAAGGGTCAAATTTCCCAAAGATTAATAATTAGACTTACAGTGGCCCGTTCATCGGAGGTTTAATAAATGCCAAAAAGGCCCCTCTAGGCTTCCTTAATGTCTGAATCAGAACCTCAGTCGTCTGAGTTCCTGCTGTCCTTACAAAGCTACGGACTTGAGCAAAGAAACATTCCATGTTGAGAGCAAGCCCCTGAGATATTCTGGCACTCCCTAGAAGAAGAGGTGCCTAACCAGCCTGGGCAATTGTGAGACCCTTGCTCTGCAAAAGATAAAAATTAGCCAGGCATGGTGGTGTGTGTCTGTAGTCCCAGCTCCTTGGGAGGCTGAGGTTGGCGGATCACTTGAGCCCAGGAGTTCAGTAAGATATGATGGCACCACTGCACTGTAGCCTGGGCGACACAGCCAGACCCTGCTAGAAAAAACAAATAAAGAAACGAAGGAAGGAAGGAAGGAAGGAAGGAAGGAAGGAAGGAAAGGAGGGAAGGAAGGAAAGAAGGAGGGAGGGAGGAAAGGAAGGAAGGAAGGAAAGAAGGAAGGAGGGAGGGAGAGAGGGAAGGAAGGAGGAAAGGAGGAAAGGAAGGAAGGAAGGGAAGGAAGGAGGAAGGGAGGGAAAGATGGAAGAGAGGGAGGGAAAGAAGGGAGGAAGGAAAGAATGAAGGAAGGAAGCAAGGGTGGGAGGAAGGGAGGGAGGGAAGGAGGGAGGGAAAGAAGGAAGGAAGAAAGAGAGGGAAAGAAGGAGGGAAGGAGGGAGGGAGGGAAAGAAGGAAGTAAAGAAGGGAGGGAAAGAAGGAAGGAGGGAAGGAAGGAAGGAAAGGAAGAAACGAAGGGAGGAAGGAAGGATGGGAGGGAGGGAAGGAGGGAGGGAGCGAAGAGATGTGCTAAAAACTCATGACAGAGATAAGCTTTGGGGAACCCTGAGTGTGAGTTCGAGAAGAGGGGCCATCTCAGCCACATTTAAAGAGGAGCAGCTGAACAGGCAGCACAAGGCCGTCTCTGCTGCCCCTGGACACACTGTCTCGCAGCCTCGTCAGCATCTGGAGCTCCTGGAGGTTCACTGCCCCCCAGAAGTGGTGAATTTCAGACACCTAAGAAAGGTTACAATAGCACTCAAGGAAATTCACAAAATGACTTAGAATTTAGGAGGTATGGGAAAGATGAGACAAAATATCTTCTTGCAAGTCAAAACTGTCCATAGTCAGTCTCCTTTGCTATGTCGTTTTGACTAAGTTCCTAATGACTTGAGCAAATTCAAAACTTCCCTACAGCTGCAGCAATCTCACCTCCTGACCTTAGTAATTAAGACCTCCACAAGTAGGACCAGGTGTCATTTGTTACAACCCCCAGCAAGCAACACAGCAAACACACCTGCGACTCCTGGTCTTGAGTCCTGGTGAGGACTTCCGAGTCCAGATGCCTCCTTCACTCCCAGTGCCAACTTCACCCTCATCGGCTTCTCGAAGCTCAGCTAAACTACCTCCCAGCCCCCAAAATGTCACTCAGTCTCAAATCTCAGCACCACCTCCCGCTGTGTACTCAACAGCACTTCCTGGTCTCTCCTGGATGGCAGCTGCCTGGACCACACACACAGGTCCCATCTTCATTCCACCTCCCTACAGACTGGGAGCGACTTACAGAGTGAGGTGGGTGCCCCTCACCCCCTATCTCCACACAGCCCAGCCCAGCTCCCACAAGCGTTGGAGAAATGCCTGCTGAATGGGAGGTGTGGGTGGGGAAGAAGGGGCCTGTGCCCCCTCCAGAATCTGCACTGCCATGTGGAATGGGGCACAGACAAGTTCAAACCCCTGGTCCACACAGAGCAGGAGGAGGTAGGGTGGGGAGAGAGAGAGCAGCGGCCAGGTGGGACCCCAGGAGAAGCCAAGAAGAGCAGAAGGGGCTCACCTGGATGAGTCAAAAAGGGCTTGGGCCTGTAGGATAGCAGGAGATTGAAAACTACCAAAATGCCCAACAGTAAAGGATGGGTTAAATAAAGCTGGGGCACACATTCCACAAAATACGGTAAAATCATGTGACAACAAGCATGAAACAGCACATGCGGCTTAACCACCATCCTATGCGCATGGAGGGCTGGCTGCATACGTGAAGGTAAAGGTGGCTGCAGGAGTTCTGACTGTGTGGTGGGATCACAGGTGATTTCTTTTTTTTTTTTTTTTTTTTTTTTTGAGACAGAGTCTCATTCTGTCGCCCAGGCTGGAATGCAGTGGCGTGATCTTGGCTCTTGGCTCACTGCAACCTCCGCCTACTGGGTTCAAGCGATTCTCCCCCACGGGCGAATTTTTATTTTGCAATTTCTGTTTTTCTATATATTCCAAATTCTCTAGATTGAACATACAATATTAAGGAGGAGGAGGCGAGAGCAGTAGGACCTACTCCTGGCTGTGTCTGGGCCACAGGATCGCTGTGAAAATCCAAGGGCCTGGTTGCCTGCTCCATGCCGAAGTGTAAGCAGCATCCACGGATCCAGAAGTTGGGAAAGGCCGGGGCTGCCCCAATGGCCTGCGACGCGAGCAATGCCTCCCCAGCACATGAAAGAGAGAGGCCTTCACAAAAGGCAAAGGAAGGGAAAGGACCCAGCCTCCACTGGCTCCTTCCTCCTTCCTTCCCTTCTTCCTCCTCAGTCCAGAACAAAACCCAAGCCAGAGGCCGCTCGATGAGTCACGGGGATGCACCTTCCACCATCCTCACTGACCTCCTTCCTCGTCTGCCTTTCTCAAGAGCGTTGCCCCGAGTCCTGCAGGACGCAGACCTGAGCCCGGAGCGCCGCCCAAGAGCGCCTTCTCATTCCCCACGCACGTCTCCCGCGGCCTGAGAAGGTCACGTCTGTCATGGTCCAGTTTGAAGTGGTGACCCAGAGGTGAACATTTCTTATCTCAGGATCAACCCCATGGGCCAACCAGTCACCTTTATTTATGGGTCCTGTAAAAAGAGCCCGCTGCAAATTCCCACTCCACCCTCAGATGCCCGCTAATGAGATCTCATTTAATATGGACATATTTCCACCTTTTGGGGAACGAGCTATGTCTCGCCATTCAGGAAAGCCGAGGAAGCTTTGCAGATGCTGTTACGGGGCAGAAGGGACCACGGTGCTCCAGGGGGGTGCAAGCGAAGGACCCTCTTCGGTGGCACTGAGCACCCTCATGCCCATCAGCAGCATCAGATTTCAAGCTGAAACCAAACTAGAAGAAATTGCATCCCAGCAGCACTATATTTTATGTCTTGTTTTTATTTCCTTTACTTGTCTTTCAGTGTAAACAGTCGATGTTGTTCCAAGAGGTCAGTTTTATATGCCGGAGCACCACCAAACTATTTAGGTTTAAACTGACACTACTGTTTAAGACCCAGTAATTTTCAGAACATGTGATTTACTGTCGCGGCACTCCAAAAGACTCATTTCATACCTCCAAGAAGAACTAGTCAAAGTGTTAAATAAACATGAAGGCTGCGTCTTGTTTTCCTTCCAAAAGTGCAAACACTGTGTGAGTCTAATGATTAAACACTGCTCGACACACACGAAAGTGACTAGTTCACAGTTGCTTCTTTCCCGTGGCTTCATTTTATGTATTAATTATTTTGTGTTCAGACAAAGACTTTAATTAGGAGTCATAAAGGGTTTCTGAAGAGTGAATAAGTAGTTTCATCTGCATTAAACTGATAATAAACAGACATTTCTAAAGCAAGGAGTTGCCCATGTGCAAGCCTTAACTAAGCCTGAATCTATTAACCACTAACTAAACTCAGCCTCATAAAATATTGTTTGGGAATGTTACATGACAGCAAAAATGATTCAGATTGCCTGTAGGCCCTTAAAGAGGAAATGAATTAATTGAACTTTGGTAGATATTAAAGGTTGCAGCTTGTCTTTGAGTGTGAAAAATTCAACCAATATTATCCTGGGCTCCTAGCCCTGATTATTAAAAATTGTTTGATTCTTCAAAATGACAGTACAAAAGCAAAAACATTTAAATATAATGGCTTTTTAAGAACAAGAGGCAAATATATGTGCATTTGATTACAATGAAATTGGAAAAAAAGAAAAAAAGGAAGTTGAGAAAGTTAAGGCTGTCCATTAAGCTGAAACTCCAGTCTCCACTCTTCAAAACAGGAACATGAGCAATATCCCTCCAATAAAGGCCCTGAGAAGCCGGGTACCATGGTGGGAAGGACCCTCCTCAGCCGCCTGGATTCAGGAGGTAGGATTCTGAACACTCAGGCAGCCTCCCTTCCCCAGACACTCCCAACAGATGCCTGGTACAGCTGCTGTCAGTCAGCAGCACCTACAGTGAGGGCCCAGGGGTGAGTGTGTGCTCACTTTTATTTTCAGCTTCATTTTGCCTCTGCTCACACTTCAAGACCTGGCGCTATCCAGTTTGCCAATTGCTTGTCAGGTGCTGTTTTCCGGCGTTATAAATTCTTAGAACCCAGTTAATCTTTAAAAGGTATCTTCTCCAAAGGTCTTCAGAGTTGGTAGAGGTGGTTATCTTAACCTTAACCGCCTGTGCAACTTTTAGGTTGGGACACAGATATCACCTGCCTTTTCCCTGAAGTCCTAAATTTCCCTTAAGGACATGCAGCCCACTCACTGCAGAGTCTATGCTGACCAGCGGTGTGGCCACCTCCTGGTTCCACTATGAACCCTTGAGACAAATAATTCAACATCAGCTTCATTGTCTGTAAAAAGCAAATCATAGCCCCCATCCTCTGGGACCATAGTAAGGATGAAATGAGCTGATGTAGAAGGAGGCCACCACAGAGCCTAACTCAACAAATGTGTGTCTCCGCAAATTCTCACGATGGGCCACCTGCCTACCATTTAGACACGTACAGGAGCATATACATCTGTAGTAGGTCTGCAGCTCCTCCGTGCCTGTGAATGCATCCTGTGGAAATCGTCTCACAAGCACGGGCGGATAATGAACACAGAGGCCCATGGCAGCCGTTTTCTCAAGGTGGAAGACTAGAAACAACCTCAGTGGCCATCAGGTGGGGCCTGGGAAAGAGCAAATCACGGTGCATACGTACTGTGCATGCCCTGTGGCTGGGAGGAAAATCTGCTTGCAAGAAATAACATCCCAGTGAAGTGGGGAAAGCACATTTTCAAACTAGCGCGTGCAGCAAGATCCTGTTTTACGAAGATAAAAAAGACGAGAAGAGAGACAGGCAGGCAGCTGATGGAAATGCACTTATATACCGCTGATCGCTGCACAACACGGGTTTGAACTATGCAGTTCCATGTAGAGGTGGCTTTTTGTTCAGCCAAAGGCAGAGTGGGGATGTGAAGCGGGAGGACACGGAGGGTTGACTTGTCCTGAGCATGCGTTCTGCAGGGTGGACTGCAGCACTCAAGAATTGGAGCACGTGCGGATTTCACTTACGAGAGGGTCCCAGAACCAATCTCCTGTGTATACCGAGGGACAACTGGACACCCACGGACAGAAAATGAACTTTTCCTTTTTTTATTTACACCTTTTGTCTTGCATAAAATTTCTATTTATGATTTAAAGCCAAAAGAAAGTGTCCCTATAGTTCAAGGAAAATCTTTGCACCTGTCCCCTAACAGAGAGAGAACAAGTCCAGTGTGGAAAATGCTGTGATGTTACAACAAGGAAAAGGGGAGAGGAGAGGGGAGGGGAGGAGAATGGGGACACCACAGACCAAACGCCAGGTCATGACGCCTTCTGTTCACACGAGGATTTAAGACATGGTTAATTCTATATCGTTGTCTGCTTTGTGTGCGGAAGATGTTTCAGGACACAGGTAAGCCCCAACAACCCGGAGCGCACGTGACTATGAAGAAACCAAGCATGGCACAGGCATAATGAGGAACTCAGAGCAGAGACCCAAAAAATCATAATCAATCCAATGCAATGGTGAATATACTCAGAAAATGTCAGCTGCCAAATGTTTGCACTTCAAATTTCATCTCCAGTTGGGTGAAAATGTCTCCGGATCCCAGAACACTAGAATAAAACTCCATGCGGTTCCATTTTTATGGGTGAATCTGAAACCAGGTGGTTCTGGAAAGAGAGTTCCCACAGCCCTTGCCCTCCTGCGGTTTCTCGGGATGCTTAGAATGTTTTCCTAAAATGAAATTACAAACATGAATCTCTTATATGCAAGCAAACTTTCATACTGAGCATGCCAATTACAGGCTTGTCATTTTCCCTTTGTAAACCCCAATCTTTAGCCATAAAAATGTGCTTATGATACAACTTTTTGAGCTCAAAAGAATCAATTGGTTTTTTTGTGGGGTGGGGGAGAAGCAGGAATTTGGAAATGTCTTCTTAGCCATTTTAAGGGAAAACAATCAAACACAAATTAACCATTACTGGTCTTGATCAAAATTCAGCAATTCTCTAACCTCAAATTATCTTTTAAAAAACATTAAATTGTAATATAGTCTTTTCTAAAGGTAGGGTAGAGGGTCTCCTGGAGACAGAGGAAAGAGAATGAGTGCATGGGGAGGGGAGCGAGGATTTTATAAAATAAAGCAAATAAGGAGACATGGAAAGTGAGCTCACAGGGTTTGAGGATAAGCCCCCGGGTGTACAGCTGACCAGTCCGCCCCTCTGAGCCGGGGCCGCCATGGCACACGTTCTTCGACAGCATTGGGTGAACAATAGGTTTGAAACCAAACTCAGAATTGTCTGTCATTAGGAGCATTAAGCCATATTCATAACATTATTTCAAGAAGGGTTTTTTTGTGTAGTTTAATATAGCTATACCTTTTTCTAACAGCCACACACTCTAACTTTGACACATTTGAAGATAGAAGATCTACAGGGAAATGTAGAATCAAGAGCCATAAGACACTGGGTTACAGTTCATGAGAATTTGCAATTTAAGTATATGATGACTGAAAAAGAGACGGAGATGCATCGGCAATGTATCTTTCAGCTGCTACATCTACAAGTAGGTTAATTAAGTCACCAACGTTCTGCAGAGAAAAGTGTAAAACACAGTGATCAAGTGAACTCTTCTCCAGGGTTACACAATTCATAACCCACACCAGCCTCAGAGGAGGAGCTGCGTGCTTCTGCTGGGCTCCAAGGAGCTCAGCCCAGTGAGGAGGAGGGAGGGCGCCGGGGCAACGCACACCCTTCCCCACTGTTGAGCCACAGACGGGGCTCTGTCCTTGGGGGCTGTGCTGGGGGAGAGAGGAAGAGGCTCCCAGGCAAGCGGCGTGCCTGGCTGTGAGCAGCAGCCCTCTGAGCTCAGGAACAGCTTGCACAGGGCTGGGTGCCTCCGGAGGGCAGGCGAGGGCCTGGGGCTGCAGCCCCACTCACCTCCTCCCCCAGTGGGTGTCAGAAGGGGCTGCAGAGGGGGGCCTGCCCCCTCAAAGTCCTGAGCCTGTTACCCAAGAGACAGACACCTCCAACTTTCAGCCAGTGCCCACCCAGCCTGCTATGTGCCAGGACCTAGACTCGGAGTTAATAGGTACCTTTGATCGCTCATCACCCATGGGCCTAGGCCACACACACACATTCTGTTTTAAATTCAGCCACATAGCTCAGCACTCGCTCTCACCTGGTGCACCTGGAACAGCGATGGGAACTGGATTTACTGAGTAGCATCCATACATCTGCCCTCGGGGGATGCACCCAAAACGCCCCCAAGAAACATGTCTATGGCAACCCTCCACAATTGAGTCGGCCCCAATTCCTGCTCTCTGGGAATCGTGATAAGCCAGGGATCCCCAAAGCAGAGCTCCCTCCACAAAGTCCTCATATCCTCAAAGAAGGGAGGGGAATTCGAAGCTAAAATTGTCAAAAGTTCGTTATCCTCCCTGGAAGTCCGTAAGACAGTGGGATTGCTCTTCTGACGGGACTGTCTCAGCCGTGGGCAGCAGGCAAGAAAGGGCATGAGATGCGTGCAGGCCCCTCGATGCCAGTGCTCCCTAAACACCCTGTAAGAAGGCTCCTGCCCCTCACAGTCAAATGTGTCATGGGACAGGTACCCAGGACAAAGCCAGGTTCACAGGTGACACCACCCACGTGTGGGAAGGAAGCACTTGGGCCGGGCACCCCACATCAGCCAGCAGGGTTTGGAACCTCACTCCTCCAGCTTCCATCCTGGCTCTTCCACTAAGAATGCAGCCCCCACCCTCCCCTACCCCACCTCCGCCATCCAACGGGCAGCACCATTTGCCCTGATTCTAGCTGAGCCAACAAAACTCATTGCTCGTGGAAACAGCCCTGGTTTAGAAGTCAACTCTGCCATACCAACCCCTTGCAGGGTAAAATGGGGCAAACCACTGTATCTTCCCTGCAGGATATGAGGATGACACAGGTTAAGTAAGACCAGAAATGTTTCCAATTTGGGATTGTTTTGAATTTTGGAATATCTGCATATACAAAATAAAATATCATGGGGATGGGATCCAAATCTAAGCATAAAATTCATTTATGTTTCGTATCAACCTCATGCACATACCTGAAGGGAATTGCATGCAATATTTTAATATTGCATGAAACAAAGTTTGTATACAGGGAACCATCAGAAAGCAAAAGTGTCACCATCTCAGGCACCACGTGCACAATTTGTGGCTGTCGGGCCTCACCATCATTCTTGACTCTGAATTTATATGTGACCAATAAGCAGTCATTTTCTTACACTTATTCACACGTAAGCACTTAGTCAAATAGATGACATACCATTAGTACAGTGAAAACACAATGTTCGCTTAGCAGTGTGGTGGTATCGGCAGAACACTTGCATCAGTTGTTAGAAACAGCAGCGGCAAACAGCAGACAGCGGCAGGCTGGGCGCACCGTGTGTTGTCACCTGCATTCTGACCACCACGCGTCGCATGAGGTCAGGTGTAGAATTTTCCACTGGAGGTGCTAGGTCAGCGTTCATCAGATTTTGGAACATTTGGGATGTCGTATTTTCAGGTGAGAGATACCCAACCTGTACTGCATCCCCGTGGGGCTCCCTGAGGACTGAGAGACGGCACAGAAGAGGCGCTCAGCAAGCGGCAGCGAAGAATCTAGAGGAGCAGAGCAGGGCCAGGATTCAAGCCCTCTGCCTCTTCTGTTTAAGAAGAGTGTCTCGAGGCATCTGCTCTTCAGGGTGAGAAATGTCCCATTTAATCTGGCAATATAAATAATACTTTCTTTTTAATTTTAATTTTTATTTTATTTTATTTCTGTTGTTTTTACGGAACAGGTGGTTTTTGGTTACACGGATAAGTTTCTGAGATTTTGAGGCACCTGTCACCCAAGCAGTGTACACGGTGCCCAATGTATAGTCTTTCATTCCTCACCCCTCCCACCCGTCCCTCCGAGTCCCCAAAGTCCATTATATCATTCTTACGCTTTTGTGTCCTCAAAGCTTTGCTCCCACTTATAAGTAAGAACATATAAGATTTGGTTTTCCATTCCTGAGTTACTTCACTTAGAATAATGATCTCCAACTCCACCCAGGAACACTTTCTTTTGAATGCTGTAGTAGGCTGGAAAACGGTGCCCCCGAAGATGTCCATGTCTTGATCCCTGGAGCGTGTGAACGTTGCCTTATATGGCTCCACTGACTTTGCAGATGCAATTCAGAATCTTGAAATGTGGACGTAATTCCGGATTATCTGAGCAGGCCCAAAACGCAATCACGGGTGTTCTTTATGGTGACAGGGAGAGTTGACACACACAGAAGAAGGGGAGGCTGTGTGAGGACAGAGGTGGTGACTGCAGCGACGCGGCCACCAGCCAAGGAGGCAGTGAAGGACTGGACCCCGGAGCCTCCAGTAGGAGCATGGGCCTGCCAGCACCTTCAGACCTATTGGCCTCCAGACGGGGAGAGATGAACTGTTGTTTGCAGCCCCCCAGCTTGTGCGGATCTGTTACAGCAGACACAGGAGACTCATCCAGACCCCACAGTGCAGTTTTACTAAATGACAGAGCCTGGCACTCTGCAAGCTGCTACCAGGACAGCTCTGTCTCAGGGGAGAGAATGCTCTGAGTCTCCCACTGCAAGGGGCTGGGATGCCCCATTGCTGACAGTCCCCCTAAAAGCCCCAGCACCTCTGAGGTCACAGACCAAAAATAAGCCACAATAAATATTAATAGATTAAATTATTTATTGAAAGAGGATGTTATTTGGCTGGATTTGGGGATTTTTTTTTTTTTTTTTTGAGACAGAGTCTCGCTCTGTCACTCAGGCTGGAGTGCAATGGTGAGATCTTGACTTGCTGCAACCTCCACCTCCTGGGATCAAGCAATTCTCTTGCCTCAGCCTCCAAAGTAGCTGGGATTACAGGCACGTGCACCACCACACCCAGTTAATTTTTGTATTTTTAGCAGAGATGGGCTTTCACCATGTTGGCCAGGCTGGTCTCGAATTACTAGCCTCAAGTGATCTGCCCGCCTCGGCCTCCCAAAGTGCTAGGATTACAGGCATGAGCCACCATGCCAAGCCAGATTTGGGGATTTTTAAGAAATCTAAGTATATGTGACTTAAAAGGAATACAAATAAGACAACACCACATAGAAAAATTGAAGATAAAAGCAAGATATAGTATGCAGATATTACCCAAATGAAAAGGAAGTGCAACATATATTAATATGACACAAAAATACAATTTGTGGCAAAAAGTATTAAAATGTCTAAATAATGACACTATTGTAGGGAAAAATTCACCACAAAGATATTAGCAATTATAAATTTTGTATGCTTCTAACAACATAGCTCCAAAATGTAACATGCTGTAACTGGCAGCATTGCAAAGATAAATTTAAAGTTTTGTAAGTCCCAGGATGGTGGCTCATGCCTGTAATCCCAGCACTTTGGGAGGCTGAGACAGGAGGATTTCATGAGACCAGGAGTTTAAGACCAGCCTGGCCAACATAGCAAGGCTCCCATGTCTACCAAAAAAAAAAAAAAAAATTAGCCAGGCATGGTGGCATACACTTGTAGTCCTAGCTACTTGGGAGCCTGAGATGGGAGGACTGCTTGAACCCAAGAGTTCCTGACAGCCAACTATGATCATTCCACTGCACTTCAGTCTTGGTGACAAAGTCAGACTCTATCTCTAAAAATAATTAATTAAAATCCACAGTCACAGTATTTGTAAACTCTAAACTAGATCTAATAAGCAACTTTCTTACCCTGACAAAGGACACTTACGCAAAACCTACAACATCCATTATACATAATAGTGAGACTTTAGAAGTTCTCATTAAAACTAAGGACAAGAAGACCTGCTATTACTACTCAGAGTTGACTTTCTTCTATCCAATGCAATAAGAAAAGAAAAATGAATTCATGTTTCAGAAACAGCAAAGGAAGAGATCATACGATAGTCCATTTATAAATTCAAGAAAATCTGTAGACAAACAATAGAAATAAAGATCAGTGTGGTTATTAGATATCAAACTGTAGTAGGCAGAATAATGACTCCAAGAGATGTCTATGTCCTAATTCCCAGAACCTGTGACTATGCTCACCAATATGGCAAAAGGTGGGATCAAGGTTAAAGGCCTTGAGATAGGGAGATTAGCCTGGATTATCCAGGGAGAGCCCAATCTAATACCACGGATCCTTAGAAGTGGAGCTGGAACAACGGAAGAAGGGTCAGAGAGATACAATGTGCTGGCTTTGAAGATGGAAGAAGGGGCCGCAGGCCAAGAAATGTGAGTGGCATGGAAACACATTCTCCCCTAGAGTCTCTAGAAAGGAACACGCGCTTCCGACACCTTCATTTTAGCCCAGTGAGACCCACATGGGACTTCTGACCTACCAAACTGTGAGAAAATAAATTTGTATTTATTTAAGTCACTAAGTTTGTGATATCTTTTTTACAGCAGCAATAGAAATCTAATACACAAATCAACAAATAAAACTCATGTCCATCACCAAGCATCCTACTATAGAATATAAACGCTAAAATTCCCAATCACAACAACAACAAAATGCAAAATGTCACGGAATAAAAACTAAAAAA
Organism: Mandrillus leucophaeus; assembly: GCF_000951045.1. Taxonomy (NCBI): domain Eukaryota; kingdom Metazoa; phylum Chordata; class Mammalia; order Primates; family Cercopithecidae; genus Mandrillus; species Mandrillus leucophaeus. Next base: position 352,162 of record NW_012105997.1, on the reverse strand, counting down.
TACCTGTATGAGAACAGTACTGAGAGGATATTATCAAAGGATATAAAATATTATCAAAGGATCTAAAACAAGACCTAAATAAATGAGAAGGCATATCATGGACATGAATTAGAACACTTCATTATAAATATGTCAAATCTGCCAAAATTAATCTATAAAGTCAATGTAATTACAATTACAATTCCAACAGGGTTTTGGAAGAAACTTTGCAAGCTTATCTTAAAATTCTAATGAAAGAGCACGGGGTCAAGAATAATCAAGAGGATACTGAAGAAAATAAACAATGTGTGGAAACTTGCCCTCTCAGGCATCAAGGCTATTATAAAGTTATATTAGATAAGAGAGTGAGTTTTTGCCATAGGGAAAGAAAGGCCAATGGAACAGAATGAAAGTCAAAAAATAATACCTATAGTGTATTTCCATTTAGATAAAGTGGAAAAGAAAGACACAAGTACAGAATATATTGTGTAGGGACACATGTGTGTGGAACACAGTAAAGATGACCAGGGCACCAATTATCATACAGATTGGGAAGGAGAAGGGAAGGGAATGAGATGAAGGGGTGGCCCACATAAATGCTCTAAAATACTGGAAATGTTCTATGTCATAACATAGCTGATGGCTTCTTATTTTGCTTTATTGGCTTATAATAATACTTGTGTGTGTGTGTGTGTGTGTGGTGTCCCTCTTCAGTTTGTATGGTAAATTTTACAATACAATATTTTAATGGCTAGCAAAATAATGGATTATTCAATAAATGAAGCTGTGACAATTGGTTATTCATGAGGAAAATGTAAAATCAGATACCTACATTTTACATTCAAATATCTCACCAATGTATTTAAGACCCTACGTGTAAAAACCAACTTTGTCACTTTTCTAGTAACTGAACAGACCAGTAACATTAGGCTCTTATGGTAAAGAAACTTTTCTTAAATGAACATAAAAAGCATAAGATGTAAATTAAAATATTAATAATTTTGATAATATTAAAACATCCACATCAAAAGACACAGTAAAATAATGTGGAAAAACAAGCCATAGGATGGGAGAAAATATTTGCAATATGCATAAGAAATAAATTATTATGCCCAGATATACATATTGTATTTTTAAAACATGCTTTCAAATCAATAATAAAAAGCCAGATACCACAATAGGAATAAGAAGACACAGTTTGCAGACGATGAAAGTAAATGGCCAGTAAATATAGACAAGGCTCTACTTCATGAGTAATTAGGGGAATGCAACTTAAAACAAGGAGCTACCAATCCACACCCAACTATTGGCAAACGTTTTTAAATTGGGCAGTTACAACTTTTGTAAGATGAAGGGGGACGGGAATATCCGTGCCCACTAGTATGAATGTACAATGGTGCCTAATTTTGGAGAGTAATTGAGGGCTATCTAACAAACTTGAAGACACTTGTACCCTATGACTTAGCAATGTGATTTCTCAATGGAAACGTTTGCTCCTGTGTATAAGAGTTAGAATGAGACATGTACAGAGAAAGAACACCCAAGGCCACCGTATTGGTTATAGGGGGAAATGGAAAACAGGCTAACTAGCCATCAATAGGAGAATGGATAGACAGCATCAGAGTCCTACAATTAAAAAAAAAAAAAAAAAACAGAGAGAGGATAAAATAAATGTACTGAAGTTATATATGCAAGCTCAAAAACATAACGTTCGGTGGAAAAATTAAAAAAAAAAAAAAAAACAAGGATAGTTGGGTGCAGCCGTGTGCATCTGTAGTCCCAGGTACTCAGGCTAAAGTAGGAGGATCACTTGAGTCCAGGAGTTCAGGGCAGCAGTGAGCTAGGATTGCATCATCTGTGAATAGCCACTGCACTCCAGCCTGGGCAATATAACAAAACCCCATCTCAAAAAAAAAATACAATAACAACAACCACCAAAAAGCATACAGACAGTATGATACCATAGCTTTGTTTCTTTTTAAGTCTACAAACCACTGTCAGATAATTTATTGAAACATAAATCTGTTGTAAAAGTATAAAAATATGCATAGGAATGGTGACCACTGAGTTAATCTAAGGGGGATGGAGAGGGCTGGGATCACAGGGAGGCACACAAGAGTCCATTTTATCTCTAATGTCAGGGTTTGACAATGACAGTGGGCAAATGGGTAGTTGTTAGGCTCTCTTACTTTTGGAATGCTTGAAATAGTTCCTGATTTTCAGAAGGACATTTTCATCAAGAGGACTAAGCGCCTCTGGTGGGAATACCTGTCTGTAGCTGGGAGCATCTGCCATTGCTGACGCCCCATGCCACGAATTCACACGGGCGCCTCGTAACCAAAGAGACACAACCTGCCACTGAGAAGATGACCTGTATTTCTTAATATGACGTCAACTTATTTTATGCCACAGCCACGACTGACAAGAAGGCAAGAAGGTAGAAAATTTTCTCTAAAAACGAAGGAAATGTTGCTGTTTACGAAGCAGTCCAAATGTAATGAATATTTATCGGTCACGGAATCCAACCTGCCAAGGCACTCTGATTAATAACAGAGTGGGATAACGCAACCTGGTAACCTTTTATGATAAATTATAGGCTGTGCACTGGTGGTCTGGGGCTGGCAGGGGGTGAATAGCAGTCCTGGCCCCCTCCTCCTGAAGGACTTCGTATGGAGAGTGGCGGGCTCCAAGAGCCGTGGACAGGGGTGCAGCCACCTGAACCCCTGTGAGGGGTCAGGCGTGGGGAGAAAGTTGTAAAACTCTGAGATGTGCTTGAGATTTCTGTCAACTGGAGGAACAGACGGATTCAGGGGAGGTCGGCCTGAGAGGAAACGCAGCAGTGTGCGGAGATCTGCTATTAAACCACCTCAGCCTTAATGGGATGAAATTCCACGGCAGGTAACTTTTCTCTCAGCATCCTGCCCGTCTTCCATAGAAGAGAGCCTGCATCAGGCTGGGTGCCGACGACTCAGAAATAAATGGTCTGCTGTTGATATGCGTGTTTTAACCCCTGTGAACATTAATGGGAGTTTTGTGTACGTATTGATTGCCAAAGAGGCCTAAAGTTTAAAGCATTCATTCTGAATTCCAAGATATTTGTCAATTCCTCCCAGACCCTCGGTCCTCATCAGCACTTGGTATTTTGAACTTCTTTTCTCTGCATATTTTAAAAGAAGAAATGTAGAGGCTTATCTAATCTGATCCTATGTCTCTGAAACCCACGTCATTTAATGGGTCCGTCGATATACATCCATATTTAGGCTGAGATGAATGGGCATGGCTGTGCATTCGCCTTGGCAGCAGGGCTGGGCATCAATCATGAAGATTAGTCCTCCTGCAGACACATCAGCCATTTGGCATCCTGGTGCCCCCAGCCCCCACCTGATATGGTTGAAGACACTTCCAATATATCAATAATGATCTGTGTCCAAAAACTTCTCAGGGGGATCACATGAGCTGGGGGAGATATATTTCCTCACGCCCGTATTACAGTCTGGTTGCCTGTGCTTCCTGGAACCCCAGAGGTGACCTCCCAAGCTTTCTGAAATACAGACCAATCTAGCTCACATCTGCAGATGTCACTGGCCACAGCGGCTCTCCAGCGGAGAGAGCTAAGGTCCCGGTGAGTGGGTATTGGAGGGAGCTGGCCTCCACAGCTCTGGTTTTGGAGTGCAGTGTGCAGAAGCTTGCTCCAAACCCACTGTCCTTTCTCACAACAGCCCCACCTGCCAAGCACCGGCTCCCATCTTCAGGCCAGTCTCTTTTCACTGCTTTACAGACTCTTGGGGACTTTTCCTTTTAAATGCCTCCTAGCAGCTTCCCCAGGTGTTGCAGTCTACTTGGGGTTCCTGGGGGGATCAGGGGACTCGCAGAGCCCCGTCCCAGCTGCCCGGCTCCCGGCTCCGTGGGTCCATGGAGAACAGCCCTGGACACAGCCCCACCTGCCTCCACTTCCCACCCATGTGGTCTGCGTGAGTTAGGGACCCTCTCAAAGGCTCGATTTCTGAACCTTCCTGCATGAGGACCACACTACCCACCTTAGAGTCCTGGGAGAGCCAAACTGATGTGCTGGGGACACGCTGGGTGTCTGCTGCTGAGAGCCCGGGTGCTGTGTCCACTCACAGGGGCTGCGTTTTCCTCCCAGCATCAGCCCACAGCCTAAGTGCACAAAGAGAGGTGGAAACAGAGAAACAGAGTGGAAACGAACACAAGTTCCCGAATGACAGGGAACTGGTGACGGTGGTGTGGCTTGTGCCTTCACTAAGGGCCCGGTGAGACCAGGGTCAGCCAATCAAACACAGGGTGCCTAGTCAGATTTGAATTTCAGATAAGCAATAAATGCTTTGTAGTATAAGAAGTTTTTAGTATACTGATACTTACATAATCACTTACAAGTTCTTCCTTGTTCACCTGGAATTCAAATTAGCTAACCCGGGGAAGGAGGGAGGCAGGGAGAAGCCGCAGCTTAACAGGTGAGAGAAACAAGGATCGCACAAGTCCCTGGAAACACAGAGACAGGAGGAGCCAGGCGAGCAGGTGCCAAGTCCCCAGGTGTGGCGAGCGGAGCCTCGGAGGAGGCACTGGGGGCAGCTGGACCATGCTGTACCCGCCACTTCCCCGCACACGGGCACTGAGCAGAGGCCACACTGCTCACTTCCGGGTGGACCCAAGGCACTTGTATAAGCAAAGCAGCTCTTTCAGCTCCTCTGCAGACTCAGGTAGGGTGGGGTTTGTTTTTTCTTAATCTTTGGTAAGGGACCAGGCAGAAAGACCAAAAGTTCATCCTATGCTTATATTTGGGAGGGAACTGAAGGAGGAAAGAAGCTTAGTCTCCTACTGAGGAAAATATCCAAACTTAATTACTTGGAGCCCAATTAATATTGGAAAAGATGCTCTGGTTCTCAGAGGATGGTTACGTCATCTCTCGCACAGATGCACTGTGTCCTCCTGCGGGGATTTCTAGGACCAGAAGAACATTTAACTTACATGTTACAGGAATTTTGCCATTTGGGACAGCTTATAAATGAAAATGTACAGCTTAAACAGGTCACTTGCCCTTTTACTCATCAGAAAAGTTTCAGGCAGTGGCCTGGACTGGAGGACGCTATCCCCTCTCCCCAGGAGAAACGGTCTAGAGCGGTCAGCAAGGTACCACCTGCAGGCCAGATCCAGCCCCCTGCCTTCTTTATGTGAGCTAAGAGTGGTGTTTACCATTTTAAATGGTTGAAAAAAAAAATCCAAAGAACAAATTACCTTGTGACACATGGAAATTCTATGAAATTCAAACTTCAGTGTCCATAATGAAGTTCTGTGGGAACCCTGCCAAGCACATGCACGCTTATGCATTGTTGATGGTTGTTTTCCTGACACAAGGCAGAACTGACTAATCGCAGCATCTGCAAAGATGAAAATACTTACTACCTGACCAACAGAAAACAGTTTGCCAACATGAAACTGTAACTGCAGCACCATGCAGCAAGCGTTCCCAGGGGGCATGAACAAACGCAGAGGGTAGGAGGCTGCTGGAGGAAGCTGCAAAAGGCCTTGGGACCCCTTATGGATGTGCCGGGGAAGAGACTGAAGATACTGGGAAGGAGATAGCTTGATGAGACGCACCTACAGGAGCTTGCAGGGCACCGAAGATGCTCTACGCAGACACACAATGGCACGTGGACACTGACTTAGAGAGACAGGAAGCTTCTTTTGTAACTGTTAAATACGTTCATGAGAAGACAAACTCTGGGAAGAAATAGTTCTCAAAATAGTACAATGAAGTTTTTCTGATTTAAATTATCCATCATGATGTTCTAGACTTCCTGCCTCTGAAAGCCCTTGTACTTCCATCCATCCCTTCTCCTTCCCTTCCAGTCTTTAACCTGTCTACTAGATTCTTCCTTTAATGAGTCTGCAAAAACCCCCAAGAAGAAAACCTCTCTGTCCCCCCATCCCCTTCCTGGTTCCTCCCATTATACTCTTCACCCGAACGTCAACCTCCTCCCCACATCCCCTCTAAGAGCTGTCGACACTTCCCAACCTCCCATGCGTTCCTGACTGGTTCTGCTTCTGTTTCTCCACTTCTCTGACCAACGTCAACAATGATTTCCCTGTTGTGAGGCCAAATGAGCATGGAAAAGCCTCATCTTCCACAGATTCTCAGCTGCCCCGAGCCCTGCTAACGTCTCTCCTTCTTCTTGTAACACTTTCTTCCCTCGGCTTTCGTGGCTCCACCATTTTCTCTTTTTCTTCTTACCTACCCATCTTCTTCTCCTGACCCGACTCGGCCTCTCATCTTTCTCTTTTAAATACTAAAGTGTCTTAAGACCTGGTTATTTCTCATATCTTGTTCTCTTCTGCTAGGTGACCTTAACCTGCCTTGTCATCCATATCGTTGGCATGATCTAAACAAAATTAGCTCACGGCCGAGCGTGAGTGGCTCACTCCTGTAATCCCAGCACTTTGGGAGGCCAAGTCAGGAGAATCAGTGGATCACTTGAGGCCAGGAGTTGGAGACCAGCCTGGTCAACATAGCGAGATCCTGTCTCTAAAAATCTAATAAAAATAATAAATAAATAAATAAATAAATAAATAAATAAATACAAACAGTTCATGAGAAAGGCTTTCTCCTTCTTCATGAAGAGTCAGATTTGTCTTTTCTGAAGCCCCACTGCAAGAATTAGATTAGTTCCCTTCCCTGAAAACCTTAAAAAAATCCCCTTCATAGATGTAAACACTCTTATCTTCCATTAATGGTTTCTCTGTCCTTTCCCTATTGGAGTTAAGTCATCTTCATTCTGGAAACTAACAAAGGCTCCATAGCAGATGCTCAATAAACACATAAATGGACTGAAGAGAAGATCATGATAATAAAGCACTCGGGGCATCATTAGAAAGAATAAGGACTTACATATCTCAGACCTGAATAGTCCTTCTATAATTGCCCAGTGTCTTCGTAAAACCTCAAGACATTTTTGTAACATAAAAAGTAATTCTGACAACATTTTAGATCATGGAGCTAAGCCTGCTTCTGTTGGTCGGAACCGTGGCTCTGCGGCTTACTGGCTGTGTGACTCTAGGAAAGCGCCTTCACCTGTCTGAACTACAGTTCTTCAACTACCAGATGAGTTCAATGGTAGCTCCCTCTCAGATTGGTTGAAAAAAAACAAATAGCATATCTCACGTCAAGTGCTAAGGGCAGTGTGTGGCACACAATAATGACTGAATAAATAATAGTGAAAACTCAGTCTCCAGGCAAAGCAAAATAAGGAAACAGTAGCAGAGAAAAAAAGGGAAACAGTTCAACACAGGCACTACCCTACACCCAGACAAGGACAAAATAGTTTCATAAAATATAGGAAATGCCAAAAGGCTGTCTTAATTCCCACTAAGGAGCAGTGGCTCACCCCACTTCACACTGACCCAGCAATAAAGTCAGGACACAGACTCACGCTGTGTTATAACCTAACCATATTATATCAGGCTTTTGTTATATGTAGTTGTTTAAGTGGATGCACAGCTTAACCTGTGGTAAATTTGAATCTGTTTAATGACTTGCATTATAACAAGCTCCTACATAAATAACAGTCCCCAGGAGAGGAGGCCGTCTGGAGTCCCGTTACTACCTCCTTCCTACTGATAACGCACAACGCAAACGGGATGAACCGGATCACAGAGCATTTATCAAACACACATTTGTGCACCGTGCAGTGCAGGGCACCGACCAAAATATGGGGAAAATTCCCATTAATCCGAGCCACAGGCAGGCCTCCCACGCTACAAACACTTGCCCACAAGAACAGAAAACCACCGCCTGCAAGTCACCTTTAGGCTGCCCATCTACCTAAGCCTAGGGCCAGGCCTTAAGGAGAGGCACCTCGCTCAGCCCTGTACACAGATCAGCAGGAGGGCAGGGTTGGACACAGAAGCGGGGACCTCGGCCGCTGGCCAGGCTTCAGGACCCCTGCGGCATCAGTAGACGTCAGTGTAAATCTCTAAGAAACTCCTGACAGACAGGCCCCGGGACAGCCATGCAATTACTGCTGATGGCCGACCTTCCACGAGGTACCTTTGAATTATAGGAATCTTATTAGAAGCCTCTGACCTCTTGAATTTGCGAGGTAGAAATCGCCTGAAAATCCAATACCCTTATTTATGCCAGCTCTGCAAAAAGGGAAAAAGTAACAAAAAGCAGACAGATGGATAGACAGACATGCATCTGTGTTTAAAAGACAAACGCCCTTCTTGCCCAGAGGGCTCCTCATACCAGAGCTAGCTGGGTGCCCAAAGCCAACAGCCCTTCTGGTCTTTGATGCAGGTTCTACAGAAAAAGTTTTAGTCCCCTCTAATTTCAGAGGAGTAGAGGGAATAAGCAAAACAAAGCAAACACACAAGAGGTTTCAGCTGTACTTGGGCTTCTCCCCGCTCCCTTGGGCCTGGAAGAAGCCAGGAGAGTGGGGAAGGTGGGGTGAGAATGTCCCCTCTGGGCTTCTAGAAGACATGGGGGGGCGGGGCTTGTGCTGAATGGGTGGGGCATGCTGGGGAGTGTGGAGCCAGTGCAGAGGGGAGGAGCTAGAATTTCCCAGGCCTAATTTAAGAGTGGGTAGTCATCCAGGGAAAGGGGTAGGACAAAGGCAATGGGCGAGGCCAACAGAATGAGGCGGAGCTAGTAAAGAGAGCCAACCATTATAACTGAGGGAGGGCTTCTCAGACAGGGTGTGGCTGGAGGAGAAGGGGTGGAGCTAGGAAAGAGGGGTGGAGTTAATGTGGGAAGGAGGAGCAGGACCAAGGAGGTATTTTACAATTTATCCTGTAAGTGGGGGATCATTTTTTTTATTAAAAAAATTAATTAAGAAATTTTAAAGCCCTGGGAAAAGTGACCAGGCCACCTGGTGCCAATGCATCACGTGGCCTTTAATTTTCCTTTTCTGGATAAGCTACGCGCTGATCCATTCAGAATTCCAGGTACGGGGGACTCCTGCCTCCAGCCTGGAGTCCTCTGCTAGGAAGACCCTGATGACATCAGCCATCCCAGAAACTCTGTCGCCTTGCTAATCTCCATCTAGTCAGTTTATGTTATGTAAGCTGTTTAGGTTCAAGGGTGTTTCACTAGCACAGCTTACTGGGGACTGCATTTTCTCTGGGGTGCTTGGCAAGCTCTACATCAAAGCCTGATTGAGCAGAAAATATGTGCTAATGTTCACAGCAGTACTCTATTATAGTATAAGTGTGCTTGTAAATATTCACTACATGTTATTACGCCATTTGAACCAAGAATATTGGAAGGTGAAAGGTCGGCCTAATGCTCTCTCCGGAGGCAGCAGTTTTGAATATAACCAAATGGGATAATGGTCGGGAATACCCAGAGGGGGCAATGGAACACGTCGTAAAGAATTGTGCTGTGAGTTTTAAGTTTTCAGGACAACAAAGATGCCAACGAGATGGCTCATAAGCAGTCATTATTAATGGAATGACAAGGCTAATGTTAAGCAGAATGTCTTTGCGACAATAAATCTTGTCCCTGCGCCATTAGTACTCCTTACAACTGCAAATAGCAGTTAGGTTATAACCTAACATGGCAGAATTTTATCCTCTCAATCTCTAATGTATTTTATAATGCTGTTAAAGTCAGGAATCGCAACTGTTTAAGCTCACTTAATCTAGGAGAAGTTTAAACACGAATTTTAAATGCAAAAAACTGCTTTGATATTAGTTTTTCTTAATTAAAGAACAGCTCTTTATAAGTAGATCTTTTTAAACGTGCGTCAGCCTGTAGTAAATGGGCATTGTTGAATCTTAAATGCCATACTTTTATTCAAGCTCAACTTGGACTGCCCCATGCGATAAGTCATATTTAAAAAAAAAAAAATTACTTTTGTGAGAGAGCCAGGTCGCACATTTATTTGTTTAATTTGAAATATACATTGTGTTCAAGCTCCTATTGGGAATGGATTAATCTTTTAAAATAACTTATATGTATGCATTTTCCACATAGTTCCTTTTGAAATTATGTTCTAATAGCTTGCCCTGTCTTCCCATTTGACCTCCTTTATGTATAACAGAATACTTTGAAGAAAAAACTAATTATTAACCCCCCTTTTTTTTATTTTTCCTTCTAAATGACCACAGGAACACTGAGAACCATAAGTTAGTACTGAAACTGGAGAGCAACCCAAATGGAAACAGCAGCCGCCATCCTCCACAGGGCCTGCTGGGACCACCACTGCAGGGTGGTGGGCTGGGAGAGGACCCAAGCCACAGCCAGGGCCCATGTGAGATAGTGTCTAGAGGGACTCTGCTTTGGGGCTGCCATCACTGCAGATACCTGAGGGGAAGCTGCCAGCTCTTCTGTCCCCACCCTAGAATCTGCTGTGCACAGAAGGCAGAGGACTCTGGGGTGGCCTGACCCAGTCAGGTCTGCAGGGTGAAGCCCACCTGCCTCCAGCTGCACAGTTGGCCACAGAACATCTGGGTTACCTGGCCAAGCCTGGGAGGCAGCTGTCACCAATACCCTCCATGTACCCTGTAGAATTTCCGCCACGTTCACTGAGAGCACTTTCCATCAGCAAAAACATCCATGGTGCTGCTCATTCTGGCCACTGATCCCCACTCCTTACAAAGGCGTCTCCCTCAGAACATGGTTGCCAAGGGCCTGAGGGTGTGTCCTCGCAGAACGTTCTACACAGCAAGACTAGCAGGTTGCTAAAGCTGGAAGCTCCTTGAAGCTTTTCCAGAGGCTCCTTTGGAGGAAATTTAGGGTCGCTTGTCAATTTCAGTTCCTTCTCAATACAAACCTTCAAGTTTGCTGCCTTGTTAACAACAATCACCAGCATTTGTGTGTCTCTTCATGGCATACACATGCACTCTCACATCTATTATTTCATCTTTTTTCACAACATATCTCAAGGATGAGGAAACTGAGGCAGGGAGGGGCCTAGGCTTGAACCATGGTCCTCTGAGTCTTAGTCTGACTCCCACCTCTGGACCCAACTGCTTCTCATCCTGTGTGGCATGAAGTGTCACTGATTTCTAGATTGTAACATTGTAAAGTCGCTTTTAGATCCCTGCAACAATATTGCATTACCAATGTGAAGGAAATAGCACATTTTGATTGCTGTAATTCTTACTTTTTAAATAATCAACACAAAAATGTTTTCAATTCTTCTTGACATAAAATCTCCACGTATCTCTTGACTCTTCCATCAAACAACTGTTTTTAACCTTTTAGCCTAGAATAATAAAACTGGAAGGAGCTTAGGGTCACTATAGAGGTAAGAAATTAAAATGCAAAAGGGAAGAAACACCTTTGATCTGAGGGTGAGGGAGGTCTAGTGCCCAAGTAAGTCCAGGATTCAACATGCTCTGTGTTTGCCGAAGCATGTTAGTTCACTACCTGACCTGAACTTCTAATTCCTACAAGAACCACAACAAGACAAGATCAGGCCAGATGTGCTGAAGTAAAAAGGTCTCCATGAGGGTTAAATGAAAGGAGCAAGCTACAGACTATGCATAATGTACCCCCATCACACATGCGCACATGCGCTCATGAATGTCTACGTGCACACGTGCAGGTGCATGCATACACAGGCATGCATACATGCATACATGCACCTGTGTGTACAAGTATACACGTGCACACATACAAACATATGCATACGTACACCCACACATGCTTACACCCCCACATGCACATGCACACTATATTTCCAGGTGTGCATATATCTGGAAGAAGGGCACACAGAGAGTTGATAGCAGTGGTTCCCCCGGGGAAGGGCCCTGGGATAGACATGGGAGAGGCAGGGAATTTGACTTTACTTGATTGTTGAACATTCTTAAGTTTACAATAATTTTTTAAAATTCTTATACAGATAAACATGTATCTTTTCAGATCACTGTTGCTGAAAAGAACAAGAAGGGGCCTGGCTGGGCTTGAGTAGTGTGACAAGTGCCCCCAAGTATCCTGCAGCCCTTGGATCTTTTCCTGGAAGATGCTATTTTCAAGTAACCTCAGAGCCTCATGCTGAGCCGATGAAACTTCAGGGCTGCAGGGTCAGAAGGAGAGAGCTCTCCCTTGGTTTTCAAAGGTTCCAGCTCTGCCCTGCACAGTGGGCATCACGGCAGGGCTCTGGGCCCCTCTGCCCAGGCCTGAGCTCCTCAGGCAGCCGGCTGAGCCCACACTCCTGGGAGCCGCCAGGGAGCCTGGCCTCTCCAGAAGCAGCTGGACGCTGAGAGGCTGCCCAGGCAGGCTCTGCCCAGCCGGGGTAGGAACTGCGATCCGCCACCCAGAGGGATGTGCTTTAATTGAAAATTTATGTTTAATTGAAGAGTCACCTGTTTTATGTGAGATCAGAGAGCAGGCTCCCCTCAGATTTGTAATGGGGACAAGAAGTATATCATTACATGTTTACTTTGTAAGGGATGGAAGTTTCATATTTAATTCATACAAGGATTCCTTGGCTAGGAAAGAAAGGTTTTTAAAAGCCAGGCTCACATGGATATTGAAAACACCCAACATCTTTATTGCACAGGTTTCTGTTTTGTTGGCTTATATCCTTCTAAACTTGGCGGTCAGCAGAAGGGAAAACACTAGAAAGGCCGCATTGTCCTCAGATCATTCAACAATTACTGTGAGCTTGAAAGCCAACTTAGAAATCAATGCCATTAGAAAAAGATTGTGCAGAAACACAATTAAGGGTTAATAACTTTATTATATAAATAGCTCATACAAATGGGGAAGAAAAACATAAACATCCCAATAGATGAATGGGAAAGGGGCAGAAACAAGCAATTCCAAGGGGATAGAATGCAAAGTGTAATGTGACAGAAACCATTTAACCACATGGTTAATAATAAAATGAGTATGAAACATGGCACCATTTTTGACCCATCCAACCAGCAGAAATTTTTAATGGTAATATCCAAAACTGAGATGGAGCAGTGAAATAGGAAATTCTCATATAGTGCTGGGGGCAGGAGAAACCAGGGCAGCACTTCTGAAAGAAGATTTGGCTGGTAGTAATGTGAGCCTTAAAATATTCATGTCCTTTGACGTCATAATTTTGTTCTGGGACTCTAACCAAAGAAAACAATCTAAATAGATCGAGCTTTATAAAGATGTTCAGAGAAGTGTTATTTATAATAACAAAAACTTTAAAACAGCCTAAATGTCGAAAAAAATAAAAGAATGGCTAAGCAAATTACAGTTGTTGCATTGACTAGAATATCATGGAATCATTACAAGCTATATTTCTATTGTATATTATAACATTTTTCAAACATTCTCATCAAAGGGAGAATTAAGCAAATGGAAGTTTATATTCTGATTGATCACAATGAAAAAAACAAACCTACAGGAAAGAATAAGTCTGAAAGAAAATGTGCTAAAATATTAATTACAGCTGGGAACGATGAACGATGTCAGTGCCTTTTTTGTTTGCTTAGTTTCCAAAATACTCCTCATGACAGTGTATTACATTTTAAGTAAATATAAAAACACATTTTAATTGTTTTTCTACTTAAAAAAAAAAACCCTGGGAAGATAGATTGTAGTGGGAAGTTTCAGGTTAGCCCCTCGTTTTACTGGTCAGGATATGGAAGCTAAGAGGCTCTGTAGTGCCCTAAACCACAGCACTAATTAGAGAATGGCACCTCTGTAGAATTTGTCACTCAGTATTTGTTAATTGTATCAACTCCCATTAATTAATTAATTCTAGAGGGATATTATTTTCTAACTAGGAGCATGTTCTGGGGAAAATCACTACTTCTCTCTCTCACCCAAGAAACATGCTTTGAGCCCTCAGCCGGATAAACAGAGGAGCAAAGGTGGGATGACAGTGCCACGCAGCAAATGCCACAACACCCCGCGCGGACAACCTTCGCTTCACTGATGAGCAAGCAGAGAATGATTTTAAAGGAAAAAATAACTTACTGGCTAACAACTAAGTACCCGCCAGGTAGTAGGAATTAATGGATTCATTTCACGAAATAAAAACTTCTACTATGGTCGGTGTAGCAAATTTCACTTGCAGACACGTTTGCAAAATAAGCACATCTTCACAATGGCCCAAACGTCAGTTAAAGATCCTGCCTGCCTAGATGTGGAGGAACCCACTCGGTGGTCAGGACCACCCCACGTGGGCAAGGAGGGTGACATGCAGAGAGAGAATGCCACATCGGCTTCCTGCAGGGTGACAGGAACCCCTCCTTTGGGGCCCATTCCTCTGCATCCAGCCCCCTCCTCTCAGACACTGTATGGAGCCACAGTCTGAAGCCTGGGGGGCCCCTTCCTGGAGGTGATTGTGCAGCTGATTCTGAACAAGCTGCACAGTCTTGATCACTTTTTCAGAGCTTAACACTGCGAGAGTAATGCCACTGGATCTTATCAACTCTACTGAAATCACTTGCTGGTATAAAGATAAATCGGGACTACTAATGCCTCGTGAATACATGACTCTATACTTCTTTTACTTAGTGAAACATTTAATTAGTATTTACTTGAAAATTACTATCAATTACCAAAAATGACTACAAATTACTAGCAAAATGGATACATTTTCTCTCTACCACCAAAATAAATTCAATTACTAACTTTAAGTAATTGCGGGTAATTTATTTCTTGGAGGGCAGAGAGCTTATAGACAAACTGGAAGGAGATGATTAAGATGCACGGTGTGGCTGATTTATGAGGGGAACTTAAATAGCTAAATCTGGGTGGTTGAGCAAGAAAGCTGAAACACCGCCGCAAGATTCCCACAAACAGCTGCCCAGCAAGCGGAGTCCTGTGTGGCTCAGCCCAGGAGAGGGGGAGGCTGCGGTGCCAAGGAGATCAACTTAATCAGGAGGTTTCTGCTAAAATACTTAGAGGTTTTCTTGATGGTGAAATCTGAGACCCCAATATGGTCTCCCAAAGGAAATTGTCAACACCTGAATCTTAAACAGGACAAAAGGAGAGAGAATACTTTGCAGAATGATTGCGGAGGTTTTCCTTAGAGGGAAAGGGAAGATTTAGATGCCAAGTTTCACACGATTTGTTCCCCTTCAGGTTTCAGCAAAAGAAAAATGTCTTCTGTCCCCCAAGCCTAACATAGAAGCAATCACAGAGACCAGCAGCTGCCAACAGTGGGGTTTGGTCCCTGGGGGAAGGTCACAGCCCTGTCCCTGCTACTTGGGCACCAGGGGGCTGCATAGATTGTGAGGTGGCCACGGACAGTCATCCTTTAAACTGGCGCCTCCTGCCCACGCTGGACGTGCCCACACCATCTTCACCCCTCGGAAGTCTCCGGCCCAGAGTGCTGCAGATGCCAGCTATTTCGGAAAAGCCGTGTAAAAAGGCACATTAGTGAGTACTGAATGACACCTGTAACTGATGCAGAAGATCATTACAAATGATGACTCGGATTTCCCAGGTCCGGGATGCAGTGAGGCATCATGGTGGCTTCCAGTCCAGTTGTCCAGAACTCCAAATCTCCCAACCTGTGTGACTCGCAGCAAAACACTTAGCCACGCTCAGTCTGTCCCTTCATCTGTAAAACGAAACTCAAACTAGGACTTCAGATTAAACAAACTGTGGTACATTCATACAATGAAACAGTGATCAGCAATAAAAAATAAAAAGGAGATTTTTGCTCCATGAAAAGATACGGAGGAACCTTACACATAAATCGGGCGGCGAAAGAAGAGGAGGTACTGCAGGAGTCCAACCATGTGACATCCTAGAGAGGGTAAAACTATGGGGTCAGGAAACAGATGAGCAGCCGGAGGGTGGGAGAAGGAGGGTCGGGTAGGTGGAGCACAGGATTTGGTGGGCAGTGAAACTGTTGTGTATGAGACTGTGATGATGGATACGTGATGTCACACATTGGTGCAAACCCGTAGCATGTACACCACCAAGAGCAAGCCCTAATGGAAACTCTGGACGTTAGTTACTATTAAGGCATCAATACTGGTTCATCCACTGTAATGGATGTAATGGAGGGACAGCCTACGCGGGAACTCTGTACTTTCCACTCAGTGTTCTGTAAATGGAAAATTGCCCTGAAAAATAAAATCTGAAATGCAAACAGCTACTTCACAGGGCTGCTCTCAGCACCAAGGCAGGCAGGGTCATAACTTGGAAATGGCACAGGCAGAAGTCAAAGTGACTTAGCCTGGACCTAGGCTTGGCCCTGGTGTTCCAGCCACACACTGTGTGGGATTTCCACGCCCATGCTCGCCCCCTTACAGGTCTGCCTGGTGACAGAGTCCGTTCAGCAGTCAGTAAGAACAGACCGTGGCCCCAGGAATGACATTCTCAAATCCCACATGCAAGCAGCACACCCCTTCCACAGGGAGTCCCCCCAGAGGCCAGGGCTGGAGGGTTGGTGGCAAAGGCGAGTTAGTGGATGACGTGGAACCTTGGTTCACTGTCTGTGCCACGAAAACACAGTCGGTCCACTTCCAGGAGTCCAGGCCTCCCTCCAGGACCCCACACCCGGCCTGCTGTCTTGGAGGCCTTTCTTACTTCTCAAAGTTTGGCCGGTTTCTCTCCCAGGGAGCCAAGGCTCTGGGACACTTTGGAGTGTGAGCAGCTCCTCCTAATGCCCTCCGCTTCCTGTTCACACTGGTTTAGCCATTCAATCATAATGTCATAGCATCCCGGAGGAGGACGCTGCTGTCAGGCCCCCGTTGGTGGGGAAATTCCTTGAAGCTTTAAAAACACACGTAAGAGGAATCTCTGTCCCTTTCACAATGTTGGTGGCTCAAGATGCACAGTAATGTATTCCTGAGAGCCACATTTACCGTCCTGAGCGGGGTAGTCAAGGACAAGGACGGCAGGCTGCATTTCTGGGGCCAGAAAGAGAGGTGTCTTTATATCCCGCGTGCAGGGTACTGCCAGGCTGAGCTCACAGCGACCACACATGCAGGTCATACAGAGATGCAATGCGGAGGGCATCCCAGAGGTGGCTTGGGGACAGGCCAAGGACATCGTTTAATAATGTGGAATGGGGATTTTGTTCATTTATCTTAGATTCATGCCCACAACCGAGACAGAGGAGTGAGTTCTTTTGCCGAGAGAAAGAGTAGCCTCCCGTCGATGTAGCCTGAGAGACCCATACGAACACGGTGGGCCGCCCGGTCCGTGCTGCTTTGGGGCTGGATCAAGTCCCCAAGGTGAGTAGAGTTTCTGTAACTCCAATGAAGACATCCTAAGGTTTTGTACCATGTCATACAATATCAATTTAACATTGGTGCTTCTGAAAAATCCTACCACCATCTGGAAAAATCAACCCAGACTACCTCCATGTAACTTGCAAAGGCATTTAAATTGGCTCTGAATACAGCCTTAAAGCAGGTTGACAGACACCCTCTGCCAACATTTAGTTTTGACTTCACGTTTCAATTACACTCTGCAGTGGAGACGAATATGCTCAGGTGCAGTCAATCTTGGGTTGTTAGGCTAACAGTGTTAGCTGTACAGAATTTGCTGAGAACGTGTTAATAAAAACTAAAAAATAAAGAAAGTACCACATTAGCAGATTCAAGCCGCCCTCTAAGAGGTCCAGGCTTTGCTCTGGTGTGGGCTGAGAGGGGCCTGTGAACAGGCTCCCTCTGGGCAGAGGAAGCGAGACTGGGCTCCTGTGGCCCCACCTCACCAGCTTCTACGGCTGCACGACCTGCTGCGGTGGAGCGTGGGACTGTTCCCTGCACCTGTGCAGAGCAGGGGTCGAGTCGGGCCTGTAGCAGCTGCTACCTGTTTCCATGCCCAGAACTGGCCATGGTGGTGTTGCCCGCGGATCCAGCATGGAGCAGGCCTAAGTCCCCTTCCTCTTGCAGTGGAGTGAGGGACCACCGTGCCCACAGCCTGGTGCCCTTGGAGCAGGGGCTGGGGGTTCTAAATAGACTGAGGCCCTTGACACACTCTCCAGGCCACTGCCTCACTGCCGTTCGGACCACTGGGCCGTGCTCAGGGCTGGTCCTTGGGGGCCGGTGTCCGGGGTCTTCTCTTCCTCTCCAGTTCCCCAAAGGGTCAAGAGCTTGCCCTTCTTTGCTAACTTCTCCCAGCCCGTGGCCAGATAAACACAGGACACCAGTCAAGTCTGAATCCCAAATAAAACACAAATAATAGTTTATTATATGTATGTCCCAGTACTTTAGTTAAAGTATCTAGGACATACTTATGCTAAAGAAACTTCTCGCTGATCTGAAACTCACAGAAACTATTCTATATTGTTTTTGAAATCCACCCTAGTCCGTCCCGGCTGGAGCTGAACTCCATTGCTGGCCTCCATGCTGTCATCTCACGTCAGCACTGTTGATTAAACAAACCTGCTGCAAACTTCTCATTCTCTGGGGACCTTCCGGAACCTTTGGGACACTGACCTAGATCACTATTAATTGTGCTGCAAATACCTTTCCAATGTGGCGATTCCAGAGTGGAGAGGGGCCACCCACGCTCCCTTGGTCAAAATGCCCAGCCCCAACCCTTGCCAGTACCACCGTGGTCTCAGGCCGAGGCCTTTCTCCAGGGCACCATGCCAGTCATGTTTCCAGGAACTGGCGAGACACTCCCTTTCAGTCAACCGGTGTGCACCAGAGCCCAGCGCACTGCTCTTGTGTGCCATGCACTCTGCCGTGTGTGGGGACAGACAAGGATGACGTGGGACGCTCCAGACACAAAGGGGTGATTTTAACCCAAGTCAAGTCCTCACCGAAAACTTGGGCCAGATGTGCTTTGGAATTCAAATTTTTCAGATTTTAGAAAGATAATGCCTTGTAGTATGTAAATGCTATTTATAGGATATTATGCACAAGACACAATAAATCCCCCAATATATTGTATAAATACCCCGGTGGGCTCCAGGGCAACCTCGAACATAGGACAGGACCAGGACAAGCAAGGGAGGGGCCCAGGGCACAAGATTCAAGGAAGTGCTCAGTGCCTGGGTGCCTCACCCGCCTCACCCTAGCCCTGGCACTGACAAACACCTGTGTACTTCTACAGTGACCTAGAAATACTGGCACAGGATGGACGCATAAAGACCCCAAAGAGTCACATGTCAGTTCAGGTCAGCTGGGCCACCGATGAGTTTGGGAGCCAGATGTTAAGAAAGACTCCTTATGTTTCTGAGCTTTGTAAGTGTGGCCCTGGGGGTCTGGGATGGGGAGCAGGTGCGTGCTGTGGCAAAGGCGCGCTCGGGGCCTGCCCAGGTGAGTGAGCAAGCCTCTCCGAGGCCTGGCATCTATCTCCCTCCTTCTGCCCCCCAGAGAGAGAAGGCACTCACTGTTAACTTTGCAGGGAGATCATGGGTGGGAAGCATAAGGACATCTTAGGAGTAGTTCTTTCATCCTGCTCCCCAAGCTGTGAGACTGCCGAGGAGTTCACGTCCCAGGCTTTAGGAATGCAGGCCAGAGGAGAGAGCTGCAAACTGCTCTCTGGGCCCGGGACACTGCTCGAGAGGAGGCCACCAGATTAGAGCTACACCTGAGAATGTAAAACTACTCCTCCTGTGGGCCCTCATCCCAACGACAGGGGGATCTGCGCCTCCACAGCTCGGCGCCAGGTCAGTTAGAAGCTGCTGTGAAAGGCCTTTCTGACAGCCTCCACCCAGCTCGGCCACCAGGGCAGGGCAGGGCAGGGGCCCCGGCCACCACGCACCAGCATTACTTTGTGGGATGACATCAGTTGTGCTCAGATAAAATTATAATAGTGTTTCAAGTGGACTCAAGGAAGGAGCAAGGGCAAAACTCTCTTTATGTGCTGCACCTTCTCCTTCCAATCCCTTCACACTCAAGGAGTTTGTCTAAATGGACTCTTAGATAAATAGAACGACATAATTGCTTTGATATAGCAACATATCTGAGTGTCAGGTTTGTGAATACATCCTCGGTACGTTGAAAGAAGTGTATTAAAAGAGTTAATTACTTGAAGTCAATATCATATATTCTTATTTTAAAGGAACAGTTCTCAACCCTGAAAAAAGTTATCATCTACAACTGCACCATCCAATACAGGAGAGCCACTAGTCCCATATGGCTATTTAAATTTTAACTTTAATGAATTCAAACTCAATCAATTGTAAAAGTTAGCTCCTAAATTGCACTAAGCACATTTTAAGCACTCAGTCGCTACCTGTGGCCAGGGGCTCCCATATTGGACAGAGCAAATACGGAGCATTCCCGTCAGAGCAGAAAGTTCTGTGGAACAGCACTGATCTGCAGATTCAGGAACTGACACTCCATTCCTCACACGTCATTTCTTTCTTTTGTTTCCCACAGAAGAAGCGGCACCCATCTCATTACT
>NW_012105997.1:326639-327911 GCF_000951045.1 Mandrillus leucophaeus | reverse complement strand
CAACTCTGCCATCATGGCCCAAAGCAGCCATAGGCAATCTCTAAACAAATGGGTGTGGTGGTGTTCAAAACAACTTCATTTATGAAAAAAACAAAGAGCTGGCCGGATTTGCCCCAAGGCCTATAGTTTGCTGAAACCTGTTCTATAGATTTCCAGGTCACCTCTCACACAGCTCCTGTGTGGCCTCTCCTCTGAGCCTCTACTCTTGCTATTCTTTCTTCCTGGAATCCTCTCTTTCTCCCACGTACCCAACCTTCTACTCTCCTGCTGCAATAAACTCCAACTTGTCCAGTTCCCAAGTTAAATATCTATTTCAGCTGTGCATAGGAGTCTCCAAAACCTGGGGCCTTAAAAACTTCGTGTTTTCAAGTCGTGTTGATTTCAGGAAAGTAAATGTTTTTGGTTTATTGCAGAAACTTAACGGAGAAAAAAATTCATACAAACACACACACACACACACACACACACACACACACACACGCATTTATTCCAAATCCAGATGTAACTTACCACCATTAACATTTTTATGTCTTTTTCTCAGACATTTTTTATATATCCATCTTGCTTACATAATTTGAAAAATAACATATAGAGGTTTGAAGTCAGACTTTTTAAAAAATATACATTCTCATGTTGTGATAAGTTATCAAAAAAATACTAACTTGAATGCCAGCATAATTGTCTATCTTACTAATGCTCCAGAATTCACCTTATGATGCCCCTTTTGGGAGTCTGTTCATTTTTCTCTGTGGGAAATAGCAGTTTGCTTTCCAGTAGGGTGTCCCTGTCACAGCCTCAGCAGCTGCACCCTCGTGAGCATGAGGGGTTATTTATTTAATCTCTGCTTATCCAGCAGGCAAAAATGGTGCCTCATTGTTTTAGTTTGTTGTGTCTTTTTTGTTCTTTTACTTTCTTTTTTTTTTTTTTTTTTTTTGAGACTGGTTGAGACAGGGTCTTGCTCTGTTGCCCAGGCTGGAGTGCAGTGGGCACAGTCATAGCTCACTGTAGCCTCAACCTCCAGCAATCCTCCCGCCTTGGCCTCCTGTGTTACTGGGACCAAAGCTCATGCCACCACACCCAGCTAATTTTATTATTATTATTATTTATTGTAAAGACAGTTTCCCTATGTTGCCCAGACTAGTCTTGAACTCCTGGACTCAAGAAATCTGTCCAACTCAGCCTCCCAAAGTGCTGGGATTACAGGCGTGAGCCACCATGCCTGGCCTGCCCTACTGTGCCTGTTTCTTGAGAGTGAAGTTCAGGGGTGCTCCC
>NW_012105997.1:320053-322444 GCF_000951045.1 Mandrillus leucophaeus | reverse complement strand
GGATGACGTGGGACGCTCCAGACACAAAGGGGTGATTTTAACCCAAGTCAAGTCCTCACCGAAAACTTGGGCCAGATGTGCTTTGGAATTCAAATTTTTCAGATTTTAGAAAGATAATGCCTTGTAGTATGTAAATGCTATTTATAGGATATTATGCACAAGACACAATAAATCCCCCAATATATTGTATAAATACCCCGGTGGGCTCCAGGGCAACCTCGAACATAGGACAGGACCAGGACAAGCAAGGGAGGGGCCCAGGGCACAAGATTCAAGGAAGTGCTCAGTGCCTGGGTGCCTCACCCGCCTCACCCTAGCCCTGGCACTGACAAACACCTGTGTACTTCTACAGTGACCTAGAAATACTGGCACAGGATGGACGCATAAAGACCCCAAAGAGTCACATGTCAGTTCAGGTCAGCTGGGCCACCGATGAGTTTGGGAGCCAGATGTTAAGAAAGACTCCTTATGTTTCTGAGCTTTGTAAGTGTGGCCCTGGGGGTCTGGGATGGGGAGCAGGTGCATGCTGTGGCAGAGGCGCGCTCGGGGCCTGCCCAGGTGAGTGAGCAAGCCTCTCCGAGGCCTGGCATCTATCTCCCTCCTTCTGCCCCCCAGAGAGAGAAGGCACTCACTGTTAAATTTGCAGGGAGATCATGGGTGGGAAGCATAAGGACATCTTAGGAGTAGTTCTTTCATCCTGCTCCCCAAGCTGTGAGACTGCCGAGGAGTTCACTTCCCAGGCTTTAGGAACGCAGGCCAGAGGAGAGAGCTGCAAACTGCTCTCTGGGCCCGGGACACTGCTCGAGAGGAGGCCACCAGATTAGAGCTACACCTGAGAATGTAAAACTACTCCTCCTGTGGGCCCTCATCCCAACGACAGGGGGATCTGCGCCTCCACAGCTCGGCGCCAGGTCAGTTAGAAGCTGCTGTGAAAGGCCTTTCTGACAGCCTCCACCCAGCTCGGCCACCAGGGCAGGGCAGGGCAGGGGCCCCGGCCACCACGCACCAGCATTACTTTGTGGGATGACATCAGTTGTGCTCAGATAAAATTATAATAGTGTTTCAAGTGGACTCAAGGAAGGAGCAAGGGCAAAACTCTCTTTATGTGCTGCACCTTCTCCTTCCAATCCCTTCACACTCAAGGAGTTTGTCTAAATGGACTCTTAGATAAATAGAACGACATAATTGCTTTGATATAGCAACATATCTGAGTGTCAGGTTTGTGAATACATCCTCGGTACGTTGAAAGAAGTGTATTAAAAGAGTTAATTACTTGAAGTCAATATCATATATTCTTATTTTAAAGGAACAGTTCTCAACCCTGAAAAAAGTTATCATCTACAACTGCACCATCCAATACAGGAGAGCCACTAGTCCCATATGGCTATTTAAATTTTAACTTTAATGAATTCAACTCAATCAACTGTAAAAGTTAGCTCCTAAATTGCACTAAGCACATTTTAAGCACTCAGTCGCTACCTGTGGCCAGGGGCTCCCATATTGGACAGAGCAAATACGGAGCATTCCCGTCAGAGCAGAAAGTTCTGTGGAACAGCACTGATCTGCAGATTCAGGAACTGACACTCCATTCCTCACACGTCATTTCTTTCTTTTGTTTCCCACAGAAGAAGCGGCACCCATCTCATTACTGAAGTTGTTACTAAGGTTAGTGAACTTATCAGAGGCCCAGCTCATGGCCCAGCCAAGACCTACGTGGGTGATGACCCTTGTTGATGATGGCCCTGGCTAACTGTCCTCAGCCCGCACCTTGATGTCCAAGGAGATGAGGAAAGAGACCACATGGTAAGGAAGGAGGGCTGAGGGGCCAGATTTCCACTTCACTGGCTGCACAGATTCTGATCTCGGCAAGGCATCAGCAACCTCCTAGTGGCCGAATCCTTTACACCCACGGGTGTATACACTCACGGACCCTTCTTCACTTTGACGTCTCTGGAGCATTTGTGACCCTGGAGCATCCTCCTTGACAAAGTCATTCTTCCCTGATTTCTGGAGTCCACACTCCCTGTTTCCTTCCCACCTCCAGCCACTGTTTTCCCCGCCCCTTTGGCAGACACCGCCTCCCACAGGCGTTCCCTGGATGTACCCCTCCTGGGGCTCTGGCCCAGACCCCTCCCCTTCTTTCCACTCACACCCCAGGCCAAAATTCACATCTGCAGGCTGCTGGATTCTAAATCAGATCTCTCCCCAAAGCCCCAGGCCCAGCTGCCTCTGGACATCTCCCCTTGACCAGGAGCCTCAGACAGGACATTCCCACCCAGAGCCATCTTTCCACCACAACACCCACCCAAGACTCCCTCCTCCCTGTGTCCTGTGGCACTTCTCTGAGCCAGGACCTGGCAGTCGCCCCTGAGCCCTTCCTCAACTCACCCC
>NW_012105997.1:313393-318413 GCF_000951045.1 Mandrillus leucophaeus | reverse complement strand
TTATTATTATTATTTATTGTAAAGACAGTTTCCCTATGTTGCCCAGACTAGTCTTGAACTCCTGGACTCAAGAAATCTGTCCAACTCAGCCTCCCAAAGTGCTGGGATTACAGGCGTGAGCCACCATGCCTGGCCTGCCCTACTGTGCCTGTTTCTTGAGAGTGAAGTTCAGGGGTGCTCCCGTGGTTCTTGGCCATTTGTGTTTGCTTCTCTATTCCAGGCCCTCTCTCTGTGGCCATGTTCTATTCCTACTAGAAACTCGATGTATTTCAAGGACACACTCAGGGCCTGACTGGGGTCCTTGGAAGGTTGAAGTGGTCCCCAGTGGAGGACTGTGCTACTCACTGACCTGTCAGGGGGTTTCTGAATCCACAGCAGAGATAGGGCTGAAGATGCCTTTCCTGAAGGTGTAAAAAACAGCAAGGCAGGTCAGGGCAGTGCAGGAGTCACCTGCTATAACTCCAGATTAAGACCACATGTAGGAGACCCGCAGAGGAGTTTCAGGCTCGAGAGACAATTTTGTAGCTCGCCTGATTTTGAGGAGAAAATGAAACCACAAGCAGTGAAGTTGGGCCTTCTCAGGGGTCTCCTTAGACAGTGCAACCAGATGGTGCGCAGAATAGGAAACAGCCACCTCATGCACACCTGGGAAGAACTCGGTCCACAGTAATCCCAGAAGCGCCTGCTATGCTTTGAATGCTGGGGTCCCTCCAAAGTTCAGAGGTTAAAACTTAAACCTCACTGGGATGGTATTATGAGATAGGGCCTCTGGGAGTATTATTAAGTCATGAAGGCTCCTCCCTCAGGAGCAGGATTAATGTCCTTATGAAAGAGGCTCCAGAGAGCTGCCTGGCTTCTTCTACTTGGGCCCTCTGAGGACACAAACACAGCAGCAAGACGCCATCTTGGAAGCAGGGGGCAGCCCTCCCCAGACACCAACTCTGCCAACACCTGGACCTTGGACTTCCCAGCCTCCAGAACTGTGAGAAAACAAAGCGTCTCTTCTTTATAAATTAGCCAGACTCTGGTATTTTATAATAGCAGCGCAAATGGTCTAAGATCATGACTATCAAAACACAAGTGGTACATCATTTTTTTTTTTTAAATAAAAATGCTGCTGACAATGAAAATGAGGGTGGCCCACTCACATGCGGGGAAGCGGAATGGGAATCCATGCAACTTCAGGGAAGCAATGTGACGACGCACCTAAAAATGACCGCACCT
Organism: Mandrillus leucophaeus; assembly: GCF_000951045.1. Classification (NCBI taxonomy): domain Eukaryota; kingdom Metazoa; phylum Chordata; class Mammalia; order Primates; family Cercopithecidae; genus Mandrillus; species Mandrillus leucophaeus. Next base: position 317,189 of record NW_012105997.1, on the reverse strand, counting down.
TACCCAGGAGCATCTCCATCATTTTTAAAGCTCCACGGCAATGTTGGTGCTCCCCTGTGTGTGAGAACTGCTACACTGGATGGGCTATGATGCAGCCATTCAAAATGCTATTTTTAGAATGTTCAATAGCATAGGAATGGATTTCAGCTTACATGTTTAAAGAAAAAACGCAAGACACAAAATTGTAAAAACTTTAAATACATGTAAAAAAAACACAAAATGACATTGAAATAGTAACCTCAACTGAGTCACTCATTCTTTTATTTAACAAATTTTTTCTAGTACCGTCTATGGTTTAGGCCAGCAGTTATCAAACTAAAAATTATGGAGAACCACAAAGGGTTTTTGTGTATATAGAACATAGCTATTGATATTTACATATTAAGGACTAAAACTGATCATTTAAAAAATATTTCATTAATTCCTCTTTAAAATAAATAATAATACATCTAATGTTAACACAAAGAACATATAAAGAGAGTGGTATTGTTTTACATTTCTGTAAATCTCTCTAAGTCCCACTTAATAGAAGACAGCTGGATTCCCATGTTTGCTTCTGCATTCAATTTGTTATGATATCACACTTCATGTAGACGCTGGAAAATTCCACCATATACTCATGAGAGAATGAAAGGGAAAAAGACAAACAACATCTTAGTTGTTGGAAAACTAGTTTTGACCTTGTGTTAAGAAAATAGTTTTGACCTTGTGGACTCCTGAAAAGGTCTTGGGGACCCCAAGGGTCCACGGATCGCACTTTGAGAACCACTGGTCTAGACATTCCTGTAGGTTCTAACTGTAAGAAAAAATAATAAAAGCAAAATGAAATCAAGCTCTCTCTCTCTCAGTCTCTTATATTCTACTAAGAGAAGAAAAAAACCATGTTTATGATCGTTAGGTGGTAAGTGCCAGGAAGAAGAGGTACAGGTGGTGATGGAGAGGCTATTTCAGCTCAGCAGGCAGGGAAGCCCACAGACAAGGCAATACCTAGACGCACTGGTATCTGGGAAGAGTGGTTCGTTGGTGTCCACTCGGGAGTGGTTTTACGGATTGTTATGCTTCCCTGCATTGTTCAGATTTTCTTTAAGGAACAAGTCCAACTTCAATTTTGAACAAGTTGGTTTTGTTTTGTTTTGTTTTTTTATGAAGGCTTCTTGCAAGGCAGCCTTCATCAATGCAACCTTGAAGCAACGGTCAGCAACATTTTGAAGCTGATTTGAAGCCCCTGCTGTTGCCCATTGGGTGCTCCAGAATCACTTTCTGCTGGTTCTACCGTGGTCATCCTAATGATCCTCGAGGGAAGGGCCCTGGGGACACAGCCGTGCAGGAGGCCAGGGACGGCCCCCAAAAAGAGGAAGGACACACATCCAGGCAAAATTAAAATGTACCTCATTATTCTCTGTGGGCACTAACCTGTTTCTGGGCCTCCCCTGATGGACTCAGCTCCGCAAGGTACAGGATGTGGCCTGACCTCTTGTGGGCGTCCATTCTCTCCGTGGCCTCTCAGCTCTGTCTCCTGCACATCCTTCTGCTTCCATTCTAGGACCTGATCACATGGCCCTCGCCACTGCCCTCCTGAGGTAGTGATATCCCAGAAAAACAAGCCAGGCTTTGCCCAAATGAAGAAACAACAGTTTTACTTTGATTTTTTACAAACAAACAGTTTTTACTTTGTTTTATAAGTTTTACTTAGGTTGGTGCAAAAGTCATTGCAGTTTTTGCCATTGAAAGTAACGGTAAAAAGCTCAATTACTTTTGCACCAACCTAATATGAATAATAAGATTGGATTTCCTAGACATATCAATGGAAACGGTGCCTGTATGTTCCGTATACTTCAGCATAAAGAGAAGATCCTCCCAGGCCCAGAGGACTGCTCGGGTCCCTTGTGTCTCAGAAGCTATAGTGGTTTCTTGTGACTGCCATAACAAATTAGCACAAACTGAGTGGCTGATGACAACAGACGCTCATTCTTTCACAGTTCTGGAGGACAAAAACTCAAAGTCAGGTTGTTGGCAGGGCTACGCTCCATCAAAGTCTGTTGGGCAAGACCCTTCCCTGTCTCTTTGGCTTCTGCTGGCCCCAGGTGTTCCTTGGCTGGTGGCAGTGTCTCTCGAGTTTCTGCCTCTGTCTTCACATGGCCGTCTTTCCTTATGCTTGTCTGTGTCATGTTACCTTCCTTTATAAGGACACTGCTCAAACTGGATCAGGGCCCACCCTTATCCTATATGACTTAATCTTAACTTGATTATATCTGCAAAGACCCTCTTTCCAAAAAAGGTCTCATTCACAGGTATGGGGGTAAGGACTTTGACATATTTTGGGGGTCACACAATTCAACTCATATTAGGAGCCAAACTCACCAGAAGGGAGTGCAGGCACCAAGGCCGAGAGGACTGACTAGGAAGAGGACTGTGGACAGGGCTTTGGACATGCCAACCGGGAGGTCTTTGCTGAACCCAACAAGAGGATCATCAGGCTAGGGAGGCAGTGAGGGCAGATCCAGCTGCAAGGAGGCCGTCTGCAGAGGGAGCAGAGGACGTGCAGACAGTGAGTGGATTCTGTCAAGAGGCTCGTGGCAGAGGGCAGGTGTAAAATCAAGCACTAGCTGAAGGGGTATGTGAGAGGAAGGGGAGAATGGAGTTTTGCGGTGTTTGTCTTTTGTTCAACTTTGGGGAATGGACAAGACAACCTTATCTGTAGCTTTACGCTTGCGGTTCCTCCGGAGGCCAACACATTCAAGTAGTTGGCTGATACTGAAACTTCTGGGCGTTTTTTATTTAAATCTTTATTTTATTATTTATATAATTAATCATTGTCTTTGTAGAAATGCTATACAATCTAGGTAAGAAAAAAGTGCTAAAAGGTTACCATAATTAACATTTTGGTGACTATATCTCTCTAGACTTTATGTGCATAAATGCATGCATATTGATATATATTTCAGGCCAGCCATGGTGGCTCACGCCTGTAATCCCAGCACTTTGGGAGGCCAAGGCAGGCGGGTCACTTGAGGTCAGGAGTTCAAGACCAGCCTGGCCAACATGGTGAAACCCCATCTCTAGTAAAAATACAAAAAATTAGCCAGGTGTGGTGGTGGACACCTGTACTCCCAGCTACTTGCTAGGCTGAGGCAGGAGAATCACCTGAAAGCGGGAGGGAGAGGTTGCAGTGAGCCAAGATTCCGCCACCACACTCCAGCCTGGGCGACAGAGCGAGACTCTGTCTCAATGAAAAAATGTATATATATATTTCAGATAAATGAGTTATACCCTACATCATATTTTGAAGCTTTTTTGTTTAACACGACATTGTGAACATTTCTTGTATCAATGTGTGTGTATATGTATGCATCTACATTTACACAGTGAGGGGTCTATACATACATTAATGCACACGCACATACATAATGCCATTTTTAATGACTGTATCTATTCCATTCTGTGGCTGTATCATAATTTAATGAGCCAGTCCTCTACTCTTGGGCACTGAGTTTTATTAAGCATCTTTTAACTTTACACGTTAGTCTGAATTTTAAAATAAATTGCTGGATCAAAAGGTATCACAATTACAGCTATATATATATATATATATATGTCCTAAAGTTAATCATTTCTTTTCCAAATGCCACCAGTTGTGACTCACATTTGGGAAATCCTGCAGAAGAAGAGAAACGAGGCCCCCAGACAGCGCTGCGGTAGCGGCTTCAGTGCACCCTCACTTCCACACAGGAGGGACCATGCGTGCAGTGTGTGCAGTCTTTTTAAACAACACATATTGTTTGCTTGTTTTTTTTTT
>NW_012105997.1:311393-312368 GCF_000951045.1 Mandrillus leucophaeus | reverse complement strand
AAGGAAAGAAAAGAAAGAGAAAGAAGGAAAGAAAAGGGAGGGAGGGAAGGAAGGAAGGAAGGAGAGAGGGAAGGAAAGGAGAGGGAGGGAGGGAGGCAGGGAGGGAGGAAAGAGAAGGGGAGGGGAGAGAAGGGGAGGGGAGAGAAGGGGAGGGGAGGGAGGGAAGAAGCTGCCAGAAAGTCATCAGGTCAACCAAGACTCTTGTTTGCACCGTATCATATTGGCAAAGGTTGAAAAGGTTGATAAAACCCCATGTTGGTGAAGGTTTATGGGGTCAGGAAATCCCCATCACTCTGGCTGGACTCCAGTGGGAAACCAGGTTGGAGAACATTTCGCAACATCCAATAAAATGCTGGGCATGATCTCCCGTTGATGGTGCAATCCCACCGTAACCAGTGGAACCACTCACAGATACAAGTGCATGTGCTTCTGTGGATATTAGTTGTAGTATTTTTTGTGGTAGTGGGAGGTCCTATACCATCGAAATGCCTGCCCATTCAATGGACTACTCCACAGCTGTGGACAAGAATGGAGGCATCTGTGTGTGCTGCAGAGAGCAGAGGAAATATCAAGCTGGAGGAAAATGGGGTCTCATTGGTGCAGAAAGCAGCACACACGTGCACAGCTGTATAGATGTGTGCCTGCTGGTTAGGCTAGAAAATGTCTGAAAGGAAATACAAGTTCAGGGCGGTTTCCTCTAGGGAATTTAGCACAGGCATGCTGGGCATTCACTTTTACTTCACAGTTGAATGTTTTACAATGAGTACATTTGACTGTTTTAAACGAAAAACAATCACTTGAACAGGAGAGGACTGAGGAGCTCCCATGTCAGGCCAAACATTCCCAGGAAACATCGGGGACCCTGAGCGGTTTCATCACCCGGCTTCAGTGCACCCTCACTTCCACACAGGAGGGACCATGCGTGCAGTGTGTGCAGTCTTTTTAAACAACACATATTGTTTGCTTGTTTTTTTT
>NW_012105997.1:303507-304423 GCF_000951045.1 Mandrillus leucophaeus | reverse complement strand
ACATCGGGGACCCTGAGCGGTTTCATCACCCACTATCAGTGCACCCTCACTTCCACACAGGAGGGACCATGCGTGCAGTGTGTGCAGTCTTTTTAAACAACACATATTGTTTGCTTGTTTTTTTTTTCTAAATAATGATGCATCATGCAAAGTCAATTTCATTCTGTAAGAGAAAAAGGAAGTCAAAAATGTCTTTCCTATTATATCAAACCCCATTTCATACACGATTGGTCAGAAAACAGTAGAAAAATTTAAGTCTTGTCTCCTCCTTGTCCTGATATCCTTGCACTTATTCATGTAATTATTCAGCACGTTTGTATCGAGTACCAAAGTCTGCGAGGCAAGATTAGAGGGCAGATGAAAGGTCCCTGCTTGGACATATGGAATGCAGATGGGGTAAGGAGAGATGACCAAAAGCAATGATCGCAACCAGAAAACATACTAGGACTCCCCAGCTTGAGACTCGGTGGCCAGAGCACAGAGATGAGAGCTAACATCTTGGGAACTGAAGAGAGCCCAGATCGAAGAAGAAGATAGCCAGAAAGGAAACCCCACAGGGCACAAAGATGCAGAAAACAAGCTGCTGGGCCAGGCACCGTGACTCATCCATGTAATCCCAGCATGGTGGGAGGCCAAGGCAGACAGATCGCTGAGCTCAGGAGTTAGAGACCAGCCCATCTCTACTAAAAATACAAAAATTAGCTGGGTGTGGTGGCACACACCTGTAGTCCCAGTCACTCAGGAGACTGAGGTGGGAGGATCACCTGAGTCTAGGAGGTTGAGGCTGGAGGGTGACAGAGCAAGACCTGTCTCAAAAAAAAAGAAGAAGAAAGAAAGAAAGAAAAGAAAGAGAAAGAAGAGAGAAAGAAAGAAAGAAAGAAAGAAAGAAAGAAAGAAAGAAAGAAAGAAAGAAAGA
>NW_012105997.1:298217-302492 GCF_000951045.1 Mandrillus leucophaeus | reverse complement strand
TCTAGGGAATTTAGCACAGGCATGCTGGGCATTCACTTTTACTTCACAGTTGAATGTTTTACAATGAGTACATTTGACTGTTTTAAACGAAAAACAATCACTTGAACAGGAGAGGACTGAGGAGCTCCCATGTCAGGCCAAACATTCCCAGGAAACATCGGGGACCCTGAGCGGTTTCATCACCCACTAGTTGGCAGCAGATCAGAGTTACCATCCTAGGACTTGACCACTGGTGACTTCTCCATGTCCAGTACAACAGAGTGCTGTTTTGGCACTGAACGGGTTTGGACTGTCAGAGACTTTGGCCCTGTGGCACCTCAGTGATACAGGATCAGAAATCTGTGCTGGAAGGGCCTTGAGAGCCCCCTCCCACTGGGGCACACATCAATCACACCAGAGCTCTGCTTTATCCAGCTGAGACCCAGAGGCCTGAGAAGTTCAGCGACGTGTCCCAGGCCATCCGGAAGAACGTGGTGGAGACTGCCTGCCTCTGGGCTGCAGTGCAAGGCTGTGCTTTGCCCTGGAGTCCTGATGGCCGGGAGCACAGATCGGGCCCACAGAGGACAGTGGGGCATGGAACTCGCCAAGGTTAAGTGAGAACAATCATGGTCTGTCTGTGCCCCACATGCTGAAAGAATCTAGTTCGTGACACGCATGGGCTCTTCCAAACAACTCATACTTTTCGGTTCTGGTTTCCTTCCCTACGGTAAAATTAACATAGGGTGGGGAATTGTTATTCCAAAACTAAGGACTGATTAAAAGGATAATAATACATGCAGGCTTTTAAAAGAAGGAGGTAGATATATCCATGCTGACGTAGAAAGAGATCCAAGATACATTCCTTGAAAGAAGCAAGGTACAACAGGTTTATATAATATGATCCCTCATGTAAATTATAAGCATACACACAGAGACACACGCAGGTATATGCATAACCATCTCCTCACAAGTATGTTTAAAAGTAGTATCAGTTACTTTTAGGAGAAAAATGGAAGGAGTAAAGCTTTCACACAACATTTTGTTTACATTTTCTAACTGTCTTTGACGATTGAATTCTCTTCACTGCCAAAATAGCACTTCAATGTATTGAGAGTACCGAGTGATCAGGTTCCAGGACAGTAACTCTCGTCTGCTACTAACCCTTTTCTAATACGTATATTGTAGTTGAAATGTATTTTCCATCATGCCAACAGAGGCTATCAATCTGGGTGCTGAAATTTTGGGGTATTTTGTTTCTCCCTTACATTTATCTCAATTTTTAAAAAATGAATAAATTCCATAAAATTGAAACAAAGTTAAAATTGAAGGCACATTGAAGGAAATTTGGAAAATTCAGAAGAAGAGTGAAAAATAAAACAGAAATCAGAAAAGATCCACTAATCCTTGGCTAGGCGCTGTCCACCAGGTGTAGCAATTCCTTCCATATGGTTTTCCATGTGGAGTGATGCACGTGTCTTTACGTTACCATCACCACGGCCTTTATGAAGTTTTCAAATCTTCTTTCTGTGCATACAACACCCAGTCTTGAGCACATGAATTGAATGCTGGTGTAAATGTGTTCAGTCATCATAATCATCATCATCCTCATGATGCTATGTGTGTGGGTCTTTCTCCTCCTTTCCAAATACTCTGTGCTGTCACTGTGCCAAGTCTCCAGCCCACTCCTAGTTCCTTGGTGCTACAGTCACAGGGCACACCTGTGCCCAAGCAGACGTCTCCCACCCACCCCACGGTCTGCCTTGGTCCAGATCATCACTGCTTCCTAACACCAGCACCCAATTGCAGATCCATGGTCTTAGCACTGAATAGCACTTCATTTATTCACATTCAGCCCCCAAAAGTGCCACAGTGTTTTGCTAATGACTAAAAACGGAGTCCTTCAAGATATTCATGCAGTTCTCACCTGCTACTTCTTGAACATTTTGAAATACCATGGTGGTCCAGGGAATTTCGTAGAGAAAAGAGAGGTCTGTGCTGATTGGATTATGCTGATGCCTCTCAAGCTTCCGATCTTGTCCTAGCACATTTGGGTGCTGGCTGTGACCCCTCCTCATCCTGCCCCATCACCTGGCACGCACGGGCAGCACACAGCGTGCAGTTGCATCCATTTCTGTTCGTGCACACGGGCCAGAGGAGCCTGCCTCTCACCTGGGAGCCCCTGCTAGAAGCGAAAGCTCTGTGACATTGCAAACATTTGGGAGAATAGCATCGATACCTACATGATGTTTGTTTCATACTCAGTCAGTTTTATTACTCCATACAAGGGGTTTCCCAACACTTTAAATCCCTTTATATGATCAGCAAAGATCGTGGTTATGACTACATGGAGGTCGCCACTGCTCTGGGTAAAGGTCAAGCTCCCCTTCCATGCAGCAAGTGCAAACATTAAGCCTGCTCCCTTCTGCTATTCGGGTGACGCTGGCCCCACTCCTGCCATGTCAGACTTGCCACGGAAATGCCGTCCGCCCCCATGCTCTCCCGACAAGATTGGACAGCCTGCAGGCCAAATCACAGATGATTTACCGATAACAAATCCAGGCCACCCCCTACAGTATATCCCAAAGAGGTCAGCTCAATTGGAATATCTTAAAGATGTTGTTAGCGTTGGAGGGGGTTGCAAAGTTGATGATCATTTGTCTTCTCCCCAAATTTTATTTGGAAGAACCTGCTACCACATGAGAGAATAGTCCTTTTGAGATGGTTATTACTATTTTGAAAAGTCATTTTAATGTCTAATTTAGAGATAGTGCTTAGCTCCTTGGGTTTCTCAAGTTTCGAATGATTTCTTTTTGTCTTCTTATAAAATCAAGCTTTTGCTACTAAAATGAAGTTCCCACAATGTATATAACATTTATTTCCAAATGGTGTCCACTTTTATGGGCAAAAATCATCGGGAGAAGCCACTGGCTACAAAAACTGCAAACAAAATGAACGTTTGAACAGCTAATGACTTAAGGGTGGTTGTCAGACATATAAAGTGTGTTGGGGCTTACACTATTTGTCATTAACACGTATTCTGAAAGCTTGGCTAATATAATGTGACACAAAATTAGTCAAACACAATTCATGCAATATTGTTTAATTTTACTCCTCATTTAACTTGGTTTTAAGCAAAATCATTATGTCACATGACAACGTTCACTCGAACAAGAAATATTTCATAATGGCCGCTGCCTTTAGAAATGAGTTATTAGGGGCTCCATGCTGAACACATTCTTAACTATGAAAACTATAAAGCTAATAGCTTAATCATATTTTGACACCATCTACATACTTTATGCATTATTTACAAGAAAGATATAAAAATGAAACCACTGAATATCTCACACAATACTTCACAGTCATAGTTAACTGGTTAAAAATATAACACATTTATCTTCCAGGGGCTTTATATTTGCATATAGATATTTGCATACCATGTTGCAATGTGCCGTTAATGTAAAATTTAACCTTTGTTCTTTCCCTCTGATGTGCAAGGTATACTCATTAAGTTAAAAGTAATGGCAAAAATAAGTCTTCTGGTGATATACATTTCATAAATTATTCCCCAGAGCAGTGAGGAAAGGTAAAATGTGGGTGGGAAAATGTTTAATTGAATTAATTTCTCATTTTCTGTATTTTTATTTTACAACTTGGAGACAGAGCAATTTGACTAGTCTATGTCAACCCTCTGAATTGCTAAGGACCTCCTCTCAATTACTCAAGGTGTCAACTCTCTTAATCCTACAGTAGAACAAGTCCTAGTTTCAGGACTGAGATGGATACATAGCATCATTTTGCACCCCTGTTAAATGGATGAGTCTTTATTCAACAGAGGGAATACACAACCACTATGCATCAAACATACTGCATGATCATTAGACATTTGGACAAAATGCAGAAGGCTCTTAGTTTGCATCAGGTTGTAATACACAATGTCAGTTTCTAATTAAGCCCCTATATGAACTTTTAGAGAAGTGAGACCAGGACTTAGAAATGTGGCAAGAGGGCCAGTTGCGGTGGCTCATGCCTGTAATCCCAGCACTTTGTGAGGTCAAGGTGGGTGGATTACCTGAGGTCAGAAGTTCGAGACCAGCCTGGACAACATGGTGAAATTTCATCTCTACTAAAAATACAAAAATTAGCCAGGCCTGGTGGCAGGCCCTGTAATCCCAGCTACTTAGGAGGCTGAGGCAGGAGAATTGCTTGAACCGGGGAGGCAGAGGTTGCAGTAAGCCAAGATCATGCCACTGCACTCCAGCCTGGGTGACAGAGCAAGACCCCCATCAAAAAAAA
>NW_012105997.1:270265-298022 GCF_000951045.1 Mandrillus leucophaeus | reverse complement strand
TAAATTCCAAATTCTCTTTTTCCTTGCTGATATATTCTAAATTTAAAATGCGTCATTCAGCTGGACTCAATGCCGGCAGTCCTACTGAGGCAAGGAGTGGCCCAGATCCTACTGCTGGAAGAAGAAGAAAATGACAGATAGCAAAGTCCATCCAAATTAGGCAGATGTCCACATCCATCCAAATTAGGCAGATGTCCACGTCCTTTAATGAATGGTTAAATATCAGATTATCTCTACCCAAAATGGCTTCGTTCAGGAAGGTGGTGGCGTGCACCATGGTGTGTGTGCCCAGAGAGAACAGTCGGGGTGGGTGGCACACAGCCTTAGGATGGACCTGGGCACACAAAGCTGGGGGAACACAGACCTCAAGACTGAGGATGGTCCAGGAGTTGGGGCCAGACGGCCTCAGGTCAGGAGCACAGAACAGGGAAGGAGGGGAGATGGGCTGCCGCCTGGAGAGTGGTCTCCAAGGTGTCAGCTCATTGTCCCAGGGCCCGGGAGCCCCAGGACAGGACTTCTCCCCACTATTCTTTATTCCCCTGGAACACTGGATCTGGCGACTTGGAGACAGGACAGGCACAAGACATCCAGGATCCACTGAGGGCAGGACGGGCCTGAGGGCAGGCCGGTCTGGACAGCAGGCTCCCGACCCCGTAGAGCCGGGGCACCACAGGCCTCATTTCATGGACTAGAATTCCAGAAGGGGACTGGGAGCCCTGGTTTTGTCCTGCTTCCTCTTTCCAGGGCAGTTGTAATGCCCAGTGCTCCCTGGGCCGACCTCCCTACAACTTCCACATTGACCTCCAGGGACTGCCTCTTTGGGGGAAGAGAGAACTCGGGCTCCAGAGTGCGTCTCCTGGGTACAGTCAAAATTATGTCCTCTGCCTCTGGGACACTGGCCACTGTCTATGTGGGGCTGCAGTAATCCCGCCTTGCTGGATGCATTGACCCTGACATCTCGGAGCAGCCATCCCCGTGGTGCCTCACCTTCCCCATCGGCTCCTACCTTCCCAGCAAAATATTTTTTGCTTATATTGAACGTGCAATTTATAAGTAGATGTGAAACATACATGAGCTACAAGAACATTTGCATTTTGCAAATTTCACATAATCTTCTGGAGACTTTTGCTTTCTCATTCTGCCACCACTGAAAACATAAACGCACTGTTATCAGACCTCGTTTTCTGTAAGAAAGGAAAGAACCACCCCAAAATGCACAGTGCTTTTGGAACAAGTAGCGGCATTGGTTCTTGCACGAAATGCCCCGGTCCCTTAACATGGAGTCAGGTGTTTTAGGCAGAAATGCCGTACGGAACTTTTACTTATTTACTGTGTTTTCTGGACTCCTGTGTGGATGTGATTGTTCTTGTAAAGGTTCTTACCGAGGTAAATAAAATTGTAGAACCTTGGAAACATACTATTATTACAGCACAGAGCTAAGGTGTGCAGAACGGGAAATAACTCTCCGAGGGATAAATTACATGTGATGAGGGCTGAAAGGATACAGCTCCCATTTCAGGAAGTCTTCCAGGCAAAGATTTGGCAGTTTTAGCGTTCCTTTCAAGACAATGCACGTACACCAAAAACATTATTCTTCACAGAGCGCCCCAGAGGCCGCAGCCGTCACGTGGCTGCCGTCGTTATTCCATTCCCTCCAATTCAACACAGATCTTCTTTATTAATTTTAATTTGTCATCAATAGCCTGACAGGCACTCTTTCGGCAAGAAATACTGCATTAACTGTTTCACTCACTGTGGCAGCTATTAAAACCAGGATGGTGATTAGCAGGAATGAGGTCAAACAGAATAATGTGAGTCTAAGTCGCTACCAGCGAAATGTATAACGCAGGAGGATTTATTATGTTCACTTGCTGAAATGTAATTTAAAAACAGGATATCACCACCTGCTATGCTGGCTCGTAGGGTTACTCAGATCATTTGAACATTTCCTGCTAATATGTTTATTTGCTTCTGGCATCTATTACCATTTACTGTATTTCTCATAACTACAGTTAAAATAAACTTAATTGTTGCTATCTACTTCATGTAAACATAGCAGGTAAATACATCATCCCATGATTGGTTCAGAGGATGCAGATTAGGTTGATTTAATCATCAGTATTGGCAACAGAAAAATTAGTTTTCATAACCTTCTTGCAAAGCCCTAAATTTAGTTTTCTGATTGAATAGTCTGTTTGCTAAATAAGGATGTCACCAGGACGCTGAAAGACCCTACTAGGCTAGAAATCCTGGGACACACCATCAAGCCTGCTAAGAAAAGTGCGAATCATTGCAGATGCTAAACATTCGCACATAAATTTCACGTGCGCTCTTTTTGAAACATCGGAAACCCAGGCCTATTGCTGGGGATGACTGCTGATCTGGAAATCACAACCCACAGCCTTTGGCTGTACTTTTTAAGGAATTCAGATCAACACAGAGTGATCTACAATCATTTAGTGCTTTGTTATTGGGGTGAACTTTACATCATCGGCTGAAAATAGAGAATGTGTATGTTAATGCACAGCATATTTTCAATGTGCAGGTTATTTTTAAAACGGACAGCCCGTGAGGCAAAGCAGCTACCAATAATCTCTCTAAGCACCACTGGTCATTTAATCCTTGCATTAAATGTCGTTGATACCACTTCGGCTAAGAGAGCTTTCTGACTCTGGTTTGTAGGTAGCACAGAACAGGATGCGGTGCGGGTGGTGGTGCTGGGGCAGGCAAACGCCATGGAGGGGTCATCTGTCGTCAACGTGGCAGCGTGGCCTACCCCATGGCCCCGATGACCCACCCTGAACACAGAAAATCCTGGCTCGAGGGCAGAACCCTGTAACTCATTTTCCCTACAGCTTTCACATCTGCACATTGTGCAAAAAGTAAAATGTCAGCTTAGCCATTCTGGAGTGAGGTGGTAAAAACCAAGGCTTGGTACGAAAATTTTGAAAAAAAAAATCATAAAAGATTCCTTTTCTATAGTTTAAGATACAATTTTTTGAAAAGTCTTTTCTGAGAATCCCCATGTAACCTACAAAACAGAGTGAACCCTAACGAGAGAAGAGTTCAAATGGTTCTAGGACACAGAAAAGACAACTATTGAAGGTAGTGGATATCCCAAGTACACTGATTTTATCTTTATAAATTCTATGAATGTATTAAATTGTCACATGCACCCCAAAACTATGTACATCTATTATGCATCAATTCTTTTATAAAAAAATTAAATCTTGCAATCAACCATAGGGATTTGCATTACCATGAGGCAGAAATGTAATCACCACCACTGTGGTTTTGGATCTTAAAGAAACACAGCCAGTAAATGTTGCCCTCTTCCCGCAATTGCCACCTTCTGCGCGGGGCTCTGCAGGAACGCAAAGGGAATATGTAAAGAAAGACACCACCAGCTGCATGCATTTGACTCTTTTTCTCCCAAGCACTGCCTCTCCCTTAAATCAAGCGGTGCTACAGGAGGCAATTTTCGTGGCAGTGTCTCCCATGCCAGAGTCTGTCACATTCGACAATCAGTGAACTTTTATAAGAAAACCAATGCATGTTAAATATCGCTGTCCTGCGTGCAGAGCCCCAGCTCCCACCTCGCCCGAGGAAAACGAGCAGCTGGGGTACCAGGGAGGCACTTTGTTCTCGCCAGCCCCACCCCACCGGGTGCACTTGGGCTGCGAGATCCCCCTTCATCTAAGGCAGCCACAACGTGAGCGTTCCATATCAGCTGCATTTGAATCGATGATGGGAGCGATGTTTGTAATTCCACATCAAGCAGCCCCGGTGTCTGGCGTTTATTTGTGCTGTTGTTTTGGCAGGTTATCCAAGGCCCCTTCTCATCTGACATGTCAGGTCTACAATCAAACAAAGAGGACTAGTGAATTCACTTTTACAGTTAGGCAAGCTGAATGCTATTACCCGTGTATTTGTCACCGACCTGCAGATCCCAGCCTCTAATCTGCCATCCGGATGGATGCTACAAAGTGAAGAGCCGGGACATGCATTTCCCAGTAACTACCTGCTGCCAGCTATTATTTTAAGGATCCTGTGATTTTCTTTTATTTTGAGTAGAAAAAACAAGGCAGCTGCGGTAATAAAAAGGCATATCAACTAGTCACTTCCTGGCAGATTTGTCACTGGTATGGATACGGTAGAGGGCTTTTTTTGTTGTTGCTAGAAAATGTATACACTCGAATATAATATTGTAAATCTGCAGTGTGTGCTTCAAATAAAACCCTTTTTAGTACCTTGCATACTGGTAAACAAAATAAAAATGTATGCATCTTATAAAGAACTGCAGATCCATATATACATGCAGGATGCCACCTACAAATCATGTGTTGACAGAAGAAATTTTATGTTATATGATTTTGGGGTGAAAGTTATTATTTTTTATTCCTAAACCATATTAACATAGCGACAAAGACATACATTATCACAGCTCTCCAATAATGTTCCTAAATTTTTCCTAATGATGGATTGCATCGTACGGCCTCCTAGGACCCAAGTTTAACTGTATAATTCCAAGTTGTGAATTAAATTGCAAAAATCAGGTGCTTCTGGTAATTCTTTTATTTCTGCACATCACATAATCATATCGATCTCTTCCCCCGTTCCGTCCGTAAATAAATCTTCAGAAATAATTGGTCACCAATAAAACGTTTGTGGTTCGATTTTGATATGTGTTTTAAAATTAATTAGGCAGAGCTTTTAAGAGGTGATCATTCCTAGGGGGAGAGCTGAAAAATTGCAACCAGGTATTTGTCAAGCTGCATGATTACAGACAATATGTTGACACTTTACCTTTCGTATTTTGAAAGATGTACAGGAATTGTGCTCAGATACACAACAAAGTCAAAATGCCGTTGCCCTTCGCACAAACCCCGGGGCCCCCAGGTGTGTCCGCAGGACCCGTGGATTGAACAAAGAACCCAGAGCCCCGGTGTTCTCCCATCCGAGCAGGAGCTGGACAATTCCGAACAATAAAACCCGGCCCAAACAAAGAGTGATTAATGACTTGAGGAGCCGCAGTGCCATGTCGACCAGAGAGGCTCGGAGTGGGTCTTTGAAGGAGAAATGAAAAGAGTTTCAGGCTTTAAATATTTACTATTTCATTCATCAATGGAGCATGTAAATGCAGAAACAAATATTCAAACATTATCCCAAGACTCCATTTCCCACATCGTCCTCACATGTAATGCCTATTCGCGGCAATCAGCGCCTTGGAAGGCACAGGAAGAAAACAGGTGACAGACACAGCGCCGGCAACTCAGCAGGGACCCTTCGCCCCTCTCCTGAATTGTGTTGGTCACTAGGGTTTCTGGTAGGTTCCTCGATGCCATAGAACCTATCCTGTGCTGAGGACTGAAGTTGTAGAGTCATATTTTACTGTTTCTACACAACCTATTATTGAAAAAGTGATCCAACTCCATGTGAAAATAAACAGTTTTATTATCATTGAAAGGGGGAACGAGTAGGCAATGCACCTACAATTTGAACATCCTGCATTTCAAAACATGTTGTAAAGCATCATTACTGTTAAGACAATTGTAAGACGTCTGTTTCCATTTTCTACTGGTGAAGTTTATTTTTGTTTCTTGGGTTGTGAGAAAGAGAATGCATTTTCACTTTCAAACACACTTAGAGTACTTCCTAACCTAAAAAATAAAAACCAGGGTGCTATTATACCATGCTATTATCATATACCTCGATACACTTATTGAACACTTCCAGTGTGCACTTGCATGATTTCATTTCATTCTGCCAACCACTGTCTGAGATAGAGACCATTGCTTTTTCTATTTTATATCTGAGAAAACACATGCCTGAACATTGCTCGAAAAGTCACGATTCAAAGCCACAACTGGCCACCCAGCCCCCACCTTGGTCCTGTCTTCCTTCTTCCCCTTTTCTCCCTCCTGCCCTCTCCAAGCCTCCTCCACTCCTCTGGGGTCTGTCTCACAGTCAAGGGTGGGGACAAATACTTGACATCGTTGTTAGTCTTGTCATCTTAATTCTAAACCTCCCCATCCTTTCACGCTGGAAAGAACCTCCTTCCAGGAAGGAAATCCAGACTTGCCTGGCACCGTCCCGCTGTATCAGGGTGCAGCACAGCAGGAAAAGGAGAGGAGGGAGGAGTGGAGGAGGAGGGTGAGGGACCAAGGAGTCAAGAGAACTTGTCTATAACCAGGGCTCTGCTTATCTAGCAACTGGGCTAAAATGAGAACAACAAAGGGCTGCTGAATTTCCAAACCCTGCTGAAACCCAGCAGGGTTTAGGAGATCCCAGCAGGGTCTACTTTGTTATCCCTTTGCTCTCCTGTTGGAGACTCTGGGAGCTAGCCTCTGTGTCATTTCAACCACATTTCCAGGTATGCTCCTTGACCCAGTTGCAGGCAGAACCCCAAATATGTCCCACAAAGTCCTGCAGGATCCGCCTCCACAGACCTGGATGCCCCTTACAAGACCAGCTCTGTCGTGTGTCCTGCACTGGGTCACCCCGGCCCGGTTCCTGGGCAGGGCGCTTGCCCTCCCCACTCCTGGGATGGCTACATGTTTGGTTCCCTGGCCTGGAGGATGTCAGATTCTCTCTTGGCCTACTTTCAGCTCCTAGCTAAAATGCTGCTTCCTTCAGGAAGCCTTCCATGGCAGACTCCAGATCATGTTCCTTCCTTTCTTCTGCCTGCTTCCAGGGCCTTTCTCCCAGGGCTTGCTGAAGCCTGGTGCTTTGATGCATCCGCTCACCAAGTGGCAAGTTCCCAGAAAGCAGGGCCGTGTATGTTTCCCTCTGCAGCCCCAGGAGAGAGGCCAGCTTACAGCAAGTGAGTCACGATCATTTGTTGCATGAATGAATACGTGTCATTTGCTTGGTCTTTACAGACAGGCAGGCAATTAGCCTAAAAGGTTTTACTAAACTTTCATTGTCTTTTTTCCTCCAGCTTTTCTGACGGCATAATTGACAAATAAGAGTTGTATATACTGATGGTGTAGGTGGTGGTATTTTGATACACATCTGAAATGATATTCACAAACTAACGAATGCATCCCTTCACATGGTCACCTACTCTCTTCATACATTTCAAGTACATATGAATCATTTGAATGATTTGTCTACTCAGTCTAAATTCTCACGGTAATTAGGGCTATGTGAACCTAGTATTAAGATCCAGAAAAATAAGTTTTGGGAATTACTAACAATGCAAAAAGCATCATCTGTGCATGTACACACACACCATGCGTGCACACACACAAGCACATTGACACACACCTGGGCATGTTTAGAAAAGAAACAGACAACTGTGGATCTCTGTGGCCATTTGGTGGAGATATTTCAACTTTGCACTTGTAAATTCCAGACTCAGCTTTGGCTGTGACTTAAGAAATTCTGTTAAATTAAACTTCAGGGGTTTCACAAAAAGGGAGTGGTTTTCCACTGCTGAGTATTTCACAGCAAAGCCTGTTTGTGTGTGCGTGTGTGTGTCTGCGAGAGAGAGAGGTGTGCGTTGTACTTGTTGTTTCCTATGTGTATGCTTCAACAGATCTGCCAATTTCTCCCCGCACTGCCTTTCTGGGAGATAGGCCAATTTTCTTCATTTTAAAAATATCATAACATTTGTGTTAGCAAAAACTACTATAAATGCCATCAGCTACAGAATTCTAGTTTAATTTCTATTTTGACTTTATCAAAATTTGAGAAAAATATCTTTGGGGAATACAATTATCTGTGCTTAGCCTCAGCCCACAAATAAACACAAACCAACTGTTCCCTGCAGCAGGGAACCATTCAGGAAAGTCCCTCCTAACTATAGATGATGCGGTCCAGCCAAAAGCTGGACCCACACCCCGCAGTGTAATCTAAACAGCATAACTCTGATCCCACGGACCACACCATGTGGTCTAGCATATTGAATTTGGAAAAATCATATTATAAGGATACACAATATTTACAAAATACAAATACTGACTTGTCACACTGATTCACAACCTGAACGTAGGTCAACTTCTTTGGTTCTCTTTCATAGCATAATTAAACAAATACGAGCATTTACATCATGTAAGATCCAGACATAAGGAATCATGGCATTTTAATATTTTAATATTCGAGGCTGCCTAGTGATTCCGTAATGGCTAAACCCAGTTAAACTCCCATTGATGATGCTGATTACTCTAGGATCTAATTTTCTCCTCTGGCTTCATCTAAAATCGTGTTTCTCAACAGCTATCCTTTATTGTTTTTGTAATCTTACTGCTTGGATATTAGTGAATCTCTAGAGTTCCAAAAACTACATTTGAGTGTTTTAACAAGTCAGCCCAACAATATATGTGGTAAGCTCATTAAACTTAGGTTATATTTCAGACTATTCACCTGGAATATTAATATTCATCAATACTTTTAAAATCATAGGCCAACTTGACAGCATATATCCCAGCATCAGGGTTACCAACAGCCTCTGCCCTTCATGCAACAGCAGCAACCCAGGATGAGACCAGTGTGTGCGGAGCCAGCTCCTGGCCCCGGGCTCTGTAATTAGCACCCTTAGCTGATACCCTCCAAGCAGAAGGAAATTGACACACACAAAGGTCAGTGAATTGTCTTAAGTTTTTCCCTTATAAAGTTTTTAAAAAAGCAATAAACCTCTAACTCTAAACTGTCATTAAAACACAGCCTGCAGACCCTATCTATGCCACCTTGATGAATAAATAAGTAGCAGACAGGCCATCCCTATATTCAGTTCCTAGCACCATTGCCAGTTAGGGCTTCTCCACGGCTGGACAGAGAAAGCGTTGCACGTCCTGAACCACACTCACACCGTTTAATCTCCTTCCCTATGTCACTGCCATCTTCGGAAGTGACAAATTCTCTTCATTTTTTTTCCTCCTTCCCTTGAACATAATGTGGTTGAGTCTCTTCTCCCACCTGGCCTGATTTCTCAAATTCAATCAAAACCTTTTTAAGGTCCCCCATTTTATTTGTCTTTTCACTGGGCTCTGCCCTGTGACTCCAGCACTTTGTTCCCTTCCAATCTTCAATGCTCCCTGACTTCTTCATCTCTTTTGTCAATCCCATTGCCATTCACCTTCTGGTGAAAAATGTTGGCCAGGTCCTTTTTGGATCATTTGGAAATAAATGTACAATTCTAAGTCATAGGTATAATGAAGAGGCAGTCAATGTAAAAATCTATGTTAAATATTTAGAACTCATGGAGCTGAAAGAGGAGCTAAAAGACACTTCAGAGGTTATCTGTCCTCCACCTCCCCTTTACCCCTGCACCACTCTGCAAAGGCTTAGAATGCTGAAGCCTCTTAATCAGAGGCACACGCCGGTTAATGGTATTACCAGCACTGGTGCACGACACCTGGACTCTTTGCCCTGCACTTCCCACAGGCAGCTGCTAAAGACAACCTCCGACGCAGGGGTCACCTGGCCTCTGCTGGTGGAGCCGCCCTTCCTAGTCAGTGTCATCACAGGCCTCATATCTTACAATGCAAAAGAAGGAAGCCACAATTATTCCAGAAATTTGGCAAGTTATATATAAAAAAAAAACAAGCAAACAAACAAACACAAAAAACATCTAACAGAAGGAACTTTGAACAAAAGGTACAATTTACCCCGACCCGGTTTTTACTGTGGCTTCCTTGATAAACATTTCCAGGCTAAAGCTGCCCCATGTCTTGCCATAGACAGCAACAACAGTGTTCATAGGAATGCTAGCGCTCAGTCGTCGAAGGCTTATCATTATAAAAGGCAGCAATCAGTGATTGTCAGTGTCCCAGTATCTCATGAAATCCTCACCATCGTATACATGGATAGTATCTTTTCTCATTTTGCAGATAAAGAAAATGAAGGTCAGAAGGCTTAAATAACTTTCCCTGAGGCCAGGGAAGGTGGCTCACGCCTGTAATCACAGCACTTAGGGAGGCCAAGGCAAGTGAATCACTTGAGTTTAGGAGATCGAGACCAGCCTGGCCAACATGGTGAAACCCCGTCTGTACTAAAAATACAAAAATTAGCTGGGTGTATGGTGCATACCTGTGGTTCCAGCTACTTGGGAGGCTGAGGCAGGAGAATCGCTTGAACCCGGGAGGCAGAGGCTGCCATGAGCTGAGATCACGTCACTGCACCCCAACCTGGATGACAGAACAAGACTCCATCTCAAAAAAATAAAAAATAAAATAAAAAAATAACTTTCCCCGGGTCTGAGCTAGCAAGTGAACGAGAGATTCAAACACAGATCTGCTCACTTCTGCCCGGCCTCCCTGACTCACTGTAAGCTTCTCCAGCTGCACTGTCCTAACCAGAAGTATCATCTCCTTGAGGAAGTCATTCATTTATTCATCCAGTCTGAACACAGGGAACCTCACCCATACTAGCCTGTGCCTGCTCTGGGAAGATAGGAGCAGGGAGCCCTGGTCTTCGCCTTCAAGGGCCTGGCTTCTGGCTTTAGATCTGCTTTGGGGAATCCCACGCTTGACGTTTTAATGCCTCTTCTCCCATCTGTAATTGACTGGTCATTTTGTAGTCTTTTTTATTCTTCACATATCAGCTTAAAGAATAAGAAAACCTTCTTGTTAAATGGATGCAGAACACGGAGGATGGAAAAAAGTCTTTGAAAGAGAAAAGTGTTGATCATTTACCACAAAGAAAGTCTTAGTGGATTAAAGCAAATTCCCTGGGCCTTTAAAGATATCTATTAGTAATTTACAGAAATTATGAGAGCAAAAAGGGCTGTTGTTGTCAGAATTCAGAGCTCAGCCTGTGGCCTTATACCAGATGATGTTCAGAACCAGCCTCTTTGGGAATTCACATCAAACTCGGGTTCATAATTTATGTAATGACATATACTTGGACACTGATTAGCTATCATATCAGTTCTGTAATAAAGGCGGCATAACCCCTAGTTTATCATTCATTCATCCGAAGTCATTGTGAATAATATCACAAGATTGTAATGTAATCATTATGCTGTACAGCAGTTCCAGGCCCGCACACCAGGCTGGCAGGGTCAGGGCCCCGGCAGGGTTCACACTGCTTAATTTACTCACTTCTTACACATTTATAAAATTGGAGTCAACAGTGTAGTATCGAAGTTGGGTCCAGGAGCAGATGCTTACACACATTGCTAATAAGATGTTCAATAGGAAGTACAGGAAGACTTAATAACAGTAATAATAATCTTCTCTCCCAGCCAGGCTTGTACTTGAGTTTGAAACAAGTCATTCAGTGCTCAATGACTAGCGCGGATTTCCTTTGACTCACGGGCTGTGCTCGACCTGAAGGGTTTATCGACAACCGCTTTGCTGCTATGAAACGCTCTATTAGGAAAACTGTGTCTTCAGGCCACAGGGAGGGGGACTGCGGAAGAGTCAATTCCTTTGGAGAAGGGTTTGGGCGGGTGGGCTCTGGAGTGCAGCCACAGCAGCAGAGGAGGGAGGTGGAGGTGGGAAAAGTCAGCTTCTGAGAGACCAGAACGGTGGCTGGGAAAGAGGGGGAAACAGTGACATCGCTCACACCCTGGTAAAGGCACTTGGGCTTCTGTATGACAGTGACTGTTGTCATTTCTCTGTGGTTATCCTTCTAGCCACTCTACAGCTCTTTTCTAAAAAGCTAACTAAATGCTAGGTTACCTTTTAAGTTCAATTTGCAATTTCCGCCAGTGCCTTGGCCGACCCTCTCATCCTCTGTGGGAGGTGGCTGAACTCATCACAGTGCCCCAGGCGGCTTCTGCCAGGGGCCTGCCGCCTCCCCGGGCCACCAAATCTAGGAGGAGAAATCATGATGTGATGTTAAAAAAAACACGGTTTGGGGGCTGACTTTGGAGATTGGTGCCACTCCTGCCTCCTGGGCTTGAGGTGCAGCCACAGAACCTGTGGGCCAACACCGGCCCTTTCCATGATGGGTCCCAACCCAGGCCTGAAGCTTTAACCAGAAGACGGTAGCTGGCCCAGTGGGGTGGGAGAGGTCGGCCAGGGCAAAGCTAAGTGCCCTCCTCCCAACCATCCCGTGAGAGGAAGACAGCAGGTGGAAGGTAGGAACCCCAGTCAAGTGGGAGACGGTGGCCTGAGCCCTCCCAGGTGGGTCAGAAGCCCAGCAGCCTCCAGGTCATCCTCCCAGTACAGGTGGCAGGGAAGTTGTGGAGGCAGATGGTGAGCGGGTGGGGGCCCCTCCAACCTGCCTTGTTCAGGGCATCCCGTGATGCCTGCATCCATTTAACAAGGCTCCATGGAACATGACTAAGTGTGATGTAGGGCTGGGCTTTCCAGGCACAGCACAGGTCCAAGACAGGCAGCAATGCTAGCAGAGAGACCAACACCTTCTGTCTGGGAGAATCCAAGAGACTTCCTGGAGGAGGTGGCATATGGAGCAGTAAGAAGATTTCACCGATTTCATGCTGCGCTCCCAGATCAACAGGTGGCATTCACTCTCTGTGGTTGCTTTGGGGCTAGATGAAAACAGTGGTACCAGAAGCATCACTGTGAGGTCAACAAGAAAACTCCAACTAAACCTTAGGCTCAGGGTCAGTGACCAGCCTCTCTCGGCTTCGTCAGTTCTTTTGCAGGAAACAGGTGAGGTAAAAATTATAAATAAATCAGAAAAAAAACACATGAGGGTCTGGTGGGCTGGTTGTGTTTCTCTGAAGGCTTTTTAACGTCCATATTATTTAGGAAAGTTTTTTGTTGTAAGTTACATTTAAACAAAGAAAAAGCTTAAAGCAGCAGGGTCTTTCTCCCTCACACAACAACGCCCCCATCTCAGCATTCCGGAGGGAGGCGGCAACCAGCCGTGACGAGGCGGCTCAGTCCTGTCAGGGCCTTAAGCTCTGAGATCTCTCCTGGCATCACCCTCATGGTCACAAGATGGCTGCTTCAGCTCCAGGCAACATATCTGTGAAGAATGAGGAAGAAAGAGGTGAAGCCGGCACAAGACATGTTTATCTCCTTACATCCAACAAACAAAAGCCTCCCGAAATCTCTGCGAACACCTGCTTGTGTCTTATTGGCTGGAACTGGTCACGTGGCTGCCCTAGTTGCAAGGGAAGCTGGGAAGATGGGGTTTCGCCTGTGCAGCCCCCACACAGAGGCAGCCAACGAGAGGCATCGGTGGGGGGCACCCACCACACTCACTCCCACACCCCAGAAAAATGTGAAAAGACATCACGCTACTCAAGAAGAGCCCTTCACATTAGAATGATACAATGGACTTTGGGGACTCCATGGGGATGGGAAGGGGGTTGAGGGATAAAAGGCTACACGCTGGGTTCAGTGTACACTGCTCGGATGACGAGTGCACCAGAATCTCAGAAATCACCACAAAAGAACTTACCCATGTAACGAAAAACCACCTGTTCCCCAAAAACTATTGGAAAAAAAGATATTATATGTATATAAAATAGAAAAGCCATTCACTCTTCCTCCAAAACTAGGAGACAAGGGTAAATGCCAATGGTGAATTCGTGGCTGGACTGAAGGCACTTACTCCGCCATCTGCTTGTTTCCAGATGACAATGTTTTAGAAGATGTCTGGAAGATCATAGTTAAAAGTTATATCAAAGGGAAGCTTGGCTGGAGTTTGTGATTTGTTCCTGTGCATTTCCATGGACAACTTAGAATCGAAGGTCATAGAAGTCATCCCTAAAACTGTAGTGAAGGAAAAAGGCCAGTTCATAGCAAACATAGCAAAGCTACCCGACAATAACAAAAAATCTTGCAACAGTGGGTTTCCAAAGAACACCTCCATTTAAATAGGCCACAATATAGAAAAAGTAAACACATGTCCTAGCAAAGTCAGGGGTGAAATGTGAAATCCAGTTATTCTTTTTTTTAATTTTTTTATTTTATTTATTTTTATTTTTTGAGATGGAGTCTCTCTGTGTCACTTAGGCTGGAGTTCAGTGGCATGATCTTGGCTCACTGCAACCTCTGTCTCCTGAGTTCAAGCAATTCTCCTGCCTCAACCTCCTGAGTTGCTGGGACTACAGGTGCCCCCCACCACACCTGGCTAATTTTTTTGTATTTTTTAGTAGAGACAGGGTTTCACCATGTTAGCCAGGCTGGTTTTGAACTCCTGACCTCAAGTGATCCACCTGCCTTGGCCTCCCAAAATGCTGAGATTACAGGCGTGAGCCATTGCGCCCAGGCCAAGTTTCTTTAGAACACGCTCATCAGCTTCTATCAAGTGTCCCTAACTTCTCTTCTTAGATTTGAGTTTGGCCAGCCCTGGAGGTGGTCCCCATGCATCTTGGTGGCATCTGCAGAGGATGAGAGTCCAAGTGTGACTTGGGAAGCGGCCCTCCCAAGGGGGCTCCCTTCTCCATCCGAGACCTTTTCAGCCAAGGTCAAAGAGGAGGGGCAGCAAGGAAATCCGGAAAGACCCAATCCCGCTGCAGTGGTGACAGCAAGAAATGACTCAGCCAAGGGCGGGGTTGCAGCCAGTACTGGCACATCTGGAAAGAGAGGCAGAGGGCACAGTGGTCAGTTGTATGGATGTAAGTGCAGGCAGACCTGGTCACTTCCCACACTTGGTCTTGGGTGAGTTACCTGACCCCACAGAAACAGTCTCAGCTTGTAAATTGGGAGTAATATTGGTATGTACTGCACAGGGCTCCTGTGAGAGATGATACATATGAAATTCCTACCAGAGGGCTTGGCACCATTAAGGCCCCAAAAATATCTTCTTATTAATAACTGCAACTGCAAATATAGCTCATTTGAGTTCTAGAGGGCAAGCACCTTCTGGTTAACTTTTCTCCACATCCATGCTCTCAGCCTTTGGATTCTTGACTTTCAGGACCCTTGAAACTAAATTCAAAGTTTCGTGTACATGGTCTATGTAAATACGTATCCATCCATCCATGCACATACATTTCCCCAGTGGGGGATCCCTGGATTGTACCAGACTCACAACAGGGTCTGCTAAGCAAAACAGAAGAGACAAAGCCCTCAGAGTTTAGTGGCCACATGGGATGTGGAGGTGTTGGTTTCCTCAAACACAAGTTAATCATCTCATTCTGTCTTTCCCCCACCATTCAATCTAAGCCTAGTAATTTCCTAGAGAGGCAGGCTTGTCATCTGAGAAATGTTTAAGCCTAGCCATGGGCAGGAAGGAGAGCAGGTAGCTGTCTGTGGTCTGCAGAGGCTGGGGAGGTAGGTTTCCAGGCGGGCCAGAATTTTATGTAAGCCATCTTGAAGCAAAAGCAGCTTTAGGAAGTGAATTCCAATGGACTCACCAGCAAAGGGAAGCCCATGAAAGAAATGTCAGAACTGACCGTGAATCTGGAGGGGGCGGTGCCATTCACGAAGGACAGAGCGGGAAGGTGAGGAAGTTGCAGAGAGCCCACCAGCTGGACCTGCACCAATGGGGCGGGGGCGTGCGACATTCCTCGGGGATAGACACTGGCAACGTGTATTCCTGACTTAGAGGAAACAGTGACTTTCAAAATAACCGTATTCACACTACTCGGCCATAAGAATGAATGAATTAATGGCATTTGCAGCAACCTGGATGAGATTGGAGACTGTTAACCATATAAGTGAAGTAACTCAGGAATGGAAAACCAAACATTGTATGTTCTCACTCATAAGTGGGAGCTAAGCTATGAGGATGCAAAGGCATAAGAATGACACAGTGGACTTTGGGGACTCGGGGGAAAGGGTAGGAAGGGGATGAGGGATAAAACTGGGTTCAGTGTATACTGCTCAGGTGATGGGTGCACCCAAATCTCATAAATCACCACTAAAGAACTTATGTAACCAAATACCACCTGTTCCCCCAAAAACCTATGGAAATTAAAAATTTTTTAAAATATAGCAAAATAACCATATTCACCAGATGGCGGCGGGAGTGGCTGTGGGTAAACACTCCTGAATCCTTCATGAAAACAATTGCTCAAGTTTAAAGGAATTAAAGGCACAGTGGAAATGATCAGATCTTTCCTTCCTTCCCTGTCATTCCTGAGAAACGTGGAGACAAACACACAAAAAGTCACCTGCAAACCCCAACCTTCCACCTCTCCTGCAGGCCCGGAGCCTCAACCCTCTTCTGTCCTCCACCCCCTCCTCCAGTGAAGGCTCTGGACTGGCAGGAGACAAATGCAGCAAATAAATTCTGCCCCAATAACTCACCTCTCCATAGTATTCTCATGTCTGTAGCACCAAAGTCTAACAAGAATATAATCATTTATCTTCTGTTTTCAATAAAATGGAATGAATTGATGACAGAAAGAATATAAAATGCAATGCCATCCAAAATCTCCATAGGATGGAAGGGAAGCCTGGCCCTTACTTTCACTTGGAGGATTAAAATAACAAGACTAGGTAAGACATGTGTAAAAATAATAAGGGAAGACTTGCCTGATCAGATGTCAAAATGCATTCTAAAGCTATATTCATTGAAATGCAGTGATATTGTCCCAGGATAGTCAAATATATCAATGGACAAAGGTTCAGAAATAGACATATGTCATAGGCTTATTAGTATAATATTATAAAGTGGCATTTCAAATCAGTGGAAAAATGCAGGCTGAAAATGCTATCAGGAAAATTGGCTTTTTTAAAACAAATTCAGATATACTTTATGCCATTCATTACGTTTAATTCCTAATGTTTAAGATATTTAAATATTTCACAATATAATTATTAATCAGAAGATGTTTTTATACTATGGAGATGGGAAAAGCCTTTGAAAATCTAGAAACCAAGGAGACAATGGGTGGTAGATTTCACAGACAAAGAGATTAGGAGCCAACCTATGTAAAGAAGACCCATAAATCAATAAGAAAAACACAAACAATTCAATAGACAAATATGCAAAAAAGTTCTTTATGAATGAGGAAAATCAAAAAGTCAATTAAACACAGGAAAAGTTAGTTGCTCATTTGCATTAATGCTGCAGGAAATAAAAATTAAAACCAAAACAAGAAACAATATACCTTCCACACTGGCAAAAATATAACTCCAACAATATTAAATATTGGCAGGGATTTTGGAAATGGGATATCACATATCTTCTTGGCACAAGTCAGCCACTTAGGAAAACAAAGTTATCAGTATCTGATAGAACGAAGAATACACATATCTTACAACCTAGAAATTTTATATGCAAGCATATGCCTGGAGAAACTTTTAAAAAACATATGCAAAGCTTGTCACATCATTATTTGCAATGCCACAATTGGAAAAATCCTAAATGTCCATCAGTATGCAAGTTTTCAAAATAAACTGTATATTTCTGTATGAACATGGATACATCTCTAAATAATGCTGGTTTAAACAACAAGTTATCAAATAAAACTATGATGCTGTTTATAAATTTATGAATGCAAATTTTAAAATGCCAGATACTTTTTATAGTTACCTATATTTCTAAGTAACTATTATTTTATGATCTAATAGAAACATGCAAAATTCATTACAGTAATTACACACAGGGAGGGGGGTGAATCAGGCCAGGTATGGATAACAAATGATCAATACTATCTTTACCTTTTCATTTTAAACTTCTAAAAACTTGAAGCAAATATGTTAAAATCTTATTTCTAAGTATTGCTTAAATTATTCATTGTACT
This sequence comes from Mandrillus leucophaeus, assembly GCF_000951045.1. Lineage (NCBI taxonomy): Eukaryota > Metazoa > Chordata > Mammalia > Primates > Cercopithecidae > Mandrillus > Mandrillus leucophaeus. The sequence continues at coordinate 280,459 of NW_012105997.1, read as the reverse complement.
TCTCTCCACTTTTTTATTTTCCAAAATTTAAAAATGCCATTAATGTTTTGTTTTACCACATCACTATTTTGTCTTTTGTTTAAAAAAATTACTAAATTTGGCTATGCACAAAAGTAAAAATTCTATATAGAAAAAACTCCCATGAATAAAATTGATAAACAACAAATGAGGTCAGTATTTTTGCAACCCATATTTTAAAATGTTAATATGTTTCATACATAAGCGTCATTCTCAGATCAACAAGAAAAAGACATCACATCTGAAAATGGAGGGCAACGAAGAGAATTCGAAAGCTACATTTGGTGTAGATAAAGAAGTCCTGCCTCTGAAGGTAGCACAGGGCAGTGGCTGGTGTTGGTTGGGCTGGGTGCTGGCGTACAGCCCACGTGACCTTGCCTGTTGTCTCAGATCAAAACTTTGGGAGATTCTGTCAACCAGATCAACTGCAAGGAGGATACGAAGAAAGAGAAAACTGTCTATTTCCCTCCCTAAAAATAGCCAAAGAGATATAACAGGTTGTGGGGGACAATGGGAGTCTGGGAGCTTCCCTCTAGTGGCACAAGGAAAATGAGTTAATGTGCATCTCAGTCAGGACCCGAAGTGTTACAAAACGGAAACCCAACTCAACTCTAGCTAGCTTAGAAGAAGAGAGTATTCTTGTCTTACATACCTAGAAGAGCAGAGTCAGGCAGGCTTTGGGGTAAGCTTACTCCAGGGGTGTGTCTTGATCTTTTGGATATTCTCCCAGTCATGCCTCCTCTGTTGGTCTGCTTCTTCCCCTGGGTCACCTGCCTTACAGCAGCAAAATGACTGCAAAGGATCCAGACCCCCTCGTCTTCACAGCATACTATCTGTGGCCCAGAATTTACAGCAAATACTTTGAGAGTTGCTCTGATGAAACCACTTAGGTCACCTACCTGCCTCTCATTAACCGCTGCAGCCTCAGAATGAGTATAGTGTCTGCTTGGATTAGGTTTCATAACCCAGTCCTAAAGCTGGGGTTGGATAGAGTTCCCTTGCCTGTACCCAGGGGACCTCCGGGAAAAAAAGAGGGAATGAATCCTGGAAAGACAAGTGCCAGGAGTTCACAGAAAGATGAAAGCTGAATGGTGCTTGAATTCTTTTCCATAGACCGAGGTCATATAAATATTTGTAACATTACAAATCGTGATATATGCTGAAGAGACACATGTTTTTCCAAGACTGTAAGTTCAAGATATCGGTTTTCCAAAGAAAGGGTTAAAGGCCATCATGTGAGAGGAGCCAGATTCTCATCCAGGATGGCAATCAGGATCCCGGTCCTGGGCCTCTTTCCCCAGCAAGACCCAGCTGTCCTCGGCCCCCTGTACCGCTGCTTCCTTTCCTCCAAAGTGGCGAGGCTAGTTTGACTCTTAAGAAGTGTTATTTTACCCCTTTAAACACAGACTTAAAGATTATATGAATGACTCTAGTCATCAAAGATAATACTGTATGCCTGAAGTTATCAAGTTCCTAATGTCAACCCACTAAGAAAGAAAAAATGTGACAATTTAAATTACCATCCAATTTAAAGTTCATTATCATGAAAGAAAACTTTCCAACTTGTAAATAAGTAGAATGAGTGAAAACTGAATAAAAATGTGTCAGTATCTAAAACCCACTTCCCTGATAGCACATCTTGAAAAACATTTTTTTCAGTCTTTGAAAAGCCCTTTCAAGCAGGGTCGTTTGAAAACTCTCTCAAGAACATATTCCTTCAGCAGTTCTGTATCCTCCTCCGTGTTCTGTGTTTCTGGAACTTCTCTTGACAAGCTGGGCATGAATACAATGGGATTTTATTTATTTTTTAATTGTAAAAGGCTAAAAATCAATTTCCTAGCCAGACAAAGGTAAAGGTGACACACAGTCTTTGTATCATGGGTAAGTGTGGAAAAGGCACATGGAATTACAGAGTGAAAATTTGGGAAAGGACAAGTACAAGAAGCCGTCAGTCCCTAGGTGCCGGGACAGGCAGGTGACACTCGACTGCACAGCAGAGCGCGCCTGGATGAAGCCGGAGGTGGAGGCTTCCGTCTGGCACACTTGGCAGGCTCCGATTGTGCTATTTCCTTTGCCGGTTATGGAGAAAATTAATTTGCCATATGACTGGTAGCTCATGCCTTTAAAGAAAAATAATGATTTTAAATCACCAATTGTGTTTGGCCTCCAAAAGAGAGGATCTAGAAAAATTGGAATGTTTCTTAATGATGCAGGACTTATCTATTTTGGGACTATCTGGTCCTCAGTCCCGAGACTGCCTGTGAGTTTTGTCTCCATCCCCCGTGTCAGGCTGTCAGCCGTCATCTCTGTTGTCATCATGCCATCTTCCACGAGTCCTCTCGAATTCCTTCCAGCTTGATGCTTCCCGTGGACCATGAGCTGGGAAAGCGAGATCGTTATGAACTGAATGTGAAAGCAGCATCGGTGACAATGGACAAGGCTCCCTGCTGGCCTCTGGCACAATTATTCAGTGCTTCAGAAGTCGCTCTCCTTCCTTCTGAGAGGCGGTACCCCGTACCTGCAGTGCAGCCTTGAACTCAGCTCTCGCTCTCACTGGCTGGGCAACCTTGAACATAGCTCACTTAAATCTCTCCAAGTCTCTGTTTCATCTGCAAAATGAGGAAAATCAAAGCACCTACCCCCGATCGAATATCACACCACATGGAAAGGGCTTAAGTGGGCCCTGGTACCCGGAATGCACTGGACAGGAGCTGTCAAGATGGAGCTGGGATGGGTGGAGGTAAGGATCGTGCTTAAGCTTCTTAGAAAGTGTTCTCATAACCAGAGAACTTCTCAAAAAAAAAAAGTTTGTTGAACATTTTTCTCAGTTGAAATTCGCAAACAGCTTTAAAGTGAGCTGAAAACATAACAGTCAACTCTAGTCTCAGCTTCCCACTTGGGGATGTTGGGAGAGTTCCTCCCTTCCTTCCAAAGCTGTTGATTGAATATCTACCTAGCACAGGGGCCTGCCTCAGGGAGCTCAGGGTTAAGGAGGATGGACAGACAGAGCCAAGCAGTGACAACCCAGGCAAGTGCGACAGAAGGGAGGTGCTGTGTTTAGGAACAGCAGAGGCTTGGGACCTCACTGTATCTAGGAGTGCCAGGGACATTTTCTCGAAAACGGGAACTGTGAGTTGGTACTGGGTAGGCTGACACAGCAGGAGGTATAGTCAGGGGAAGGTGGAGGAAGAGACCCTAGGAATGGGCCCAGTATGGTACTGAAGCAGAAATGAGTATGGCAAGAACCATGGAGGCAGGAGATTAAGGTGTGAGGATGACTGTGAAGAGGTACATGGGTCTGGGATCACGCAGGGCATGCAGCCATGTAGGGATTTAGCATTTTATTCTAAAATTCTACGGAAACTATGATAAATTAAAATACATATACTTGATATTTTGCCCAGTTTTATTCATTTACCTAAGACTTTGGGAAAACCAGAAGTGTTTGCTTTACCAAGTTCAAGGCAAGGAAGTTTTCAAGGAAATAATACAGATTCAAAGCCGCTGAGTGATATATTTTCTTGGACATCTATGAATCTGGTAGGTATCATTTGCCTAAGTTCATTTTTCTACCTTAAAGGATAACACTTCAGAAGCCCAGCCAGACTGAGTTCATGGTTCGAGGATGCTTGAAGCTCATGTTATAGGGGTGGAGTGGGGAGGTATTGAAATCTTTCCAAAAATGTGAATGTATAAATTACAGCTGCGGAAAACGGGGCTGCTAGTGTGAGGGCCCTGTGTACTACCCCCAACTCTGAATGCCTTTTCTTATGGGTGAGGAGGAAAGCACTTTTTCAAACACCTTCCTTTGCTCCTATTTTTCTTCCAAATATCTTGTCATTTCATTTTCATTGCATCTAGGCACTTGCCCATTCCTTAAAGCAGTTCAGCAGGGAAGAAAGGCCTTGTGCTGCATCCAAAACTCCATGTTCTCTGCAAAGAAATGCTGGCGTGGCTGCTTACAGGTCAGGTCCCAGCTAGGGCACCCACCCTGTCCATGGTCTCTCAAAAACCTCTCCGTCTTTGAAAAGCACTAATTTCACCTTATTTTCTGGATGAGTATCTTTCTTTTGCAAAGTAAGAAAGGATAAGGCTCAGGAAGCTTTGCGATACTCCTCATGGAAAAAAAAGATGGGAAATTGATCCCAGGGTTTACGCTGCCCTCCTTCAGCACCTGCCTCCTGCCTCCCACTGGAGTCCCCGAGAAGCCGGGGAGCCGGCGATGCTATCCTCCCAGCTTATGCCAATACTCCTCAACCTCAAATAAAACAAAATAAAGTGATTTAAAGATGTCCTACTTTCCAAGATCTACAGACTGTCTGCAGAACATTAAGGGAAATTGGCTATCAGCCCAAAGTGTTTTTCCAAACCACCTCTTAAATATTTTCTGGCCAGAACAATGTATAAAGCCCACACTGTCATCTCAGAAGAGGGAAAACGGATGCTCTCCTGTTGCTCAGAGCCTCTGTTTGGCCCCAAAGCCCCCAGGTACTGTTAAGTTTCATTGTGATCCAATACCCATCTGCCAGACTAGAGCCTTGGGGTGCTTTCAATGCCAAATTTATACAGGCTGATATTTGCATGCAAATATGTAGCTAGAAATGAATACTATAATTAGCATCCATTGAATTTGCAGGTCTCTGTTCCTTAAGCCCCCTGCACAATTTGGGTAGATATAAAAGTCGTGGATCTAAGCGCAGATTTTTCTCATTTGATCACACACGATTGTAGCCTGGCTTTGAGGACAATTATAACTGAATTTGATTCTAAATGTAAGGTAGAGGCACTTAGAGATTACATTTGATTTGAGGAAATTTCATCCAGTCTGAGTCTGCAAGGTCAGACATGCAAGTAAGTAGTAACAAAAAAGGAAGAAGATTCTGCTCCAAAACGCTCTTGAGAAAATAAATGAAAATAATCAAAGGGAACCCATCATTTCCTATCACCTGTGTCAGGTCTTAAATCTGGGTCGCAGTCCAGTAATTAGGTGAAACAATTAAAACCTGGATGTTTTGTAAAGGAAACCGGCAAGAATTAATTCAAACTTAATTGAAGTGAGGCAGCCACTTTCAAGGATGAGTTGGTGCTTTGCTCAGGTTTGAGAAGTGGGTGGGAGTTTGGGCAGCTCCAGAGAGATCCCCCACCCCACTCATTTTGTTGAGAGCCTTCCCTTTTGGAATGAATGAGTGAGTGAATGAATGAATGAGTGAATGAATGAATGAATGAGTGAGTGAATGAATATAAATGAGGCAAACCTTAAACTGCCTTCTAATTCATTTCTGGATTTCGGATATTATGTAGATTTGTTATGTGTGCACACGTGTACCAAAGTGGACCCAAGCACATTTTAATGCATGAAAGGCCAATAAAGTCCATACAACAGCAGTGTGGCCTGAGAGCACCGGCCATGTGACCCTGGAGCACGGGCTGGTCCTGGCACAGGACCCCACTGCTCGTCACCCTGTTCTGTGCCACAGGGCTTGGGCATGGAACAAGCCCAAGATGACTTCTTGATGAAATAAACCACTCAGACTTCATTTTTCAAACTCCTCCTCAGATATAATCCTACATCCTTTTCAAACTCAGGGATTTGTCGGCACTTCCTTTTCCCTTGGCTGGTGGGGCAGATAAATTAGACGGAGCTCTTGGCTCTGTATTGTGGGGAAACAAATGGGAAATCTCATAGAAATCAAGCTGAAATATAAAATCATGAAAGGGCCTTTGTGCAAGGTTGTTTTCAAAAGTCTGCCTAGAACCCGTCCCCGAGCCCCACCGTCCCGTGTGTGACCCCAGCTGAGAGGCTTCTCTGCGGAACATGCTGGGACTGTGTCCTGGAGAGCTGTCTCTGGGCTGGAAGGAAGGTTCGTGCCGGGGCTACGTTCTGGAGAGGTGTCTTTGAGCTGAAAGCAAGGTTCCCCACTTGGAATGAGAGCGTGGGATTGGCAGCGTATGGACATGGTGTCTGGACTTAGTCGGAAAACCTAAAACACCCAGAGCCTGGAACTTGGTTCAAGAGCCCACCCCAGTACCAGGAACTGTGGTTCTGGCCCAGTCATGGATAGACCAAAGTCTCCCTGCAGAAGGAGAACTTCTCATTCATTCTCTAATTCATTTGTTTTTCAACACAGGTGCCTTCTGAAAGCAGCTGGAAAACCCAGTACAAATAGTCCCACTTTAGACAGTAGGACAGAGTAGAAGACGGGGTTGTGTTGAAAAGAAATAAATGATTTTCTAAGGTTAACGCTGGGAAAAGTCCGAGGCCTCCCGAATTCCACTCCAATGCTCTTTAGTCACCGGGCCACTCGCCTTGTCAAATGTGCGGCTGGGTTTCATCTCTGCACTGATGACAACGAAGGCCGTGGCAGCTATTAATCTTCACTACGGTCCTCATGAACTAGTTAAGCATGAAGGGTGACAGCCCCGAGCCCCAGGGGCCTTGACAACTGTGGGTCCTAGGGGCATTGTGATTCCGGGATCTGGAGAGGAAGAAATAACGTGCGCTGTTTTGTTGGCCTCCTGGTCACTGGAGGCAGGGCAGCCTGTCTCCGCTGTAAGGACTGGTCATTAACTGTCAGGCACTGGCATTGTAGTCTTTGTCAACAATCCTAAGCAGATGCGGGGAGCATGATCTGCGAGTGAGGGGGGATTGGCAGCTGAAATGCAACCTCGTCATCGAGAGAACGTGGTGCACACTGATGGGAACTCGGCTGGTTCTGCCAGCTCCAGTGTCGCTCACGCCCTTATTGACGGGCACTTCTTCATTCCATCTGTTGAATGGAAGCCTTGGTTATTTTCAGTCTGAAGTCGCACGGAATGACACATCTGCTGCCTTTCTGTACATCTTAGTCAACATGCCACCGTGGCGACATGCATCAATCAGGCATATCCGGGCAGCACGCCCTGCAGTGCCCGCGTTCCTTTCAGGGCAGCGCCCGGCCCTGCCCAGCCTGCTCAACATTCCCACGGAGGTCCGTGGAATTTTCAAGCAAGTGCATTATGAGTGGATGAATATCAAGTGGTGCTTCTTAGCTTTAAAAATGAAATTTACGAGTCCAGCCTAGGGATTTATTTCCCACCTCCTTAGTGCCCTCCCCTCTTTAAATGATAAGAAACAACTGGAACAAGACTCTGGGGTGTCATGCTGTCAAAAAAATTCTTAATGAAATTAAAACCCTCACACTCTCACTAATGCTATTTCTGGCTGTGGAGCTCGATGCTGCAGATGTGTGACTATCTCCACGTCTGCCGGCCTAGTGGCTCCACGTCTGAAGAGCTGCTGCATGTCAGCTATCTGCCCCAGGGAATATGGGTGGAATATTTTATACCTGAAGTGGCCTTATTTTCAGGCAATGGCATAGCATGAAACGCAACTCCACTGTATGTGCAAGAAGAAATGCCGCTTGAAAAACACAGCAGAGAAACGGTGAGATGGAGTCAGGGGGAAAATGCCCTTGGAAGAGAAAAGCATGTCCAATCCTCTACATCTCTAATTCTGAAATTGTGGAGAAGCCTCTCCAAAAACTGCAACCTCTTTCTTTTCTTTAAACAACCCTTTGTCGATTTGCTGTGAGAAGACCTGCTGCCAGGGGAGAGAATGCCATCATTCCGAAAACTGTGTATTCAGAGGAAGGTGGAAGGTCGCACAGCCACTAGTATTCATTAGGAGCTGAAGACGGCTCTCAACTCCTCTTCCCTTAAACAAAAATAGCATATTCAAATGATGATGTTTTCTATAAATTCTTGTACATTGATTTCTAAATTTCTCTTGCGTGTTCAGGTTTTCCTTTTAGGTAAGAATTTTCTCCACATCGAAAGCAAATCATTTCTTTTTAAAAAACATATAAATTTTGTCTCAAAACATAAGCCTTCTTCCTATGCAAATTTACCAAATCCCTTACCCCATCCACAACACAAATGTCAAATCTAGTTCATTTAAAATGAAAACTCTCAGAGTGGAACTCATTGCCCAGTTTATCTGTTCCCCTTCTCTTCTCATGTCCCCAAATAGTATTAAAATGCTTGCGAGAGAGGCACCGGTGGCTTTTAGAACTGTCCCTTTATTTTCTGCTTAAATGTGTTTGTTAAATGTCACAGCACCGAGAATGTTCAGTGCTGGAGTTCAAGAACACTCTGAAATGTCTTATTAATTCTTCATAATGCATTGACAGGCAATGCTTAAAAACAAAGCCCCGAGAAGAAAGCCGTGGTGAGTCACGGGCTGCGCGTGGCTTGTCCCTGCTTCCGCATCTGGAAGCCCACTTCTAAACAGGAAAGGCATTTTTAACCCCGGTTTGTTTGTTTTACAGTGTCCAACTATCTGAGTCACATTCCTGGCACTTGGCACTTTGTTTTAATTGAACACATACTATTAAACCCAAACTAAGGTTCTGAGTCTCTCAATTACCTGCAATTTTTGTCTTGGAAAGGAAAAAACAAAAAGCCAAGGAGTCGCCGCTGCCCATATTTATTGGGAACCATCTGTTACGCCTCTAATTAAAACCCACTTGTAATGAGCTTGTTAGTGCACAAAATGTGTCAGGTATAGGATATTATTCATGAAGCAGTTGTTTTGGTGGCTGAATGATGCCTTAAAATCCTATTAGTTTAACAAAGTAATGTATTAGTATTTTGACCCGATATACAAGAGACTTCAGAATGACCTGGCACTCAGCTCGTTTAATATTTTTTTCTCAAATATGTTGCTATTTCTACCTAATATATAGTCAGATGGCCTCTTATAATTGCAGTATCAAATCTTTGACTCAATTTTCAACTGCAGGTGATTTCAAATGATTAAAGATGCACAACGGGGAATAAACAAAAATGCTTACATGCAATTATTTTTAATTAGTATTTGGCTATAAAGTGTATGCCTTCATAAAAAAGTCTGTTATTCACATAAACATCTGTTACCATACACACAAGGAAACACACTGTAAGTCTGTCATCACATCACCAAAACAGAAACACTGAGGGAGGCTGGCCAGGAAAGCCAGCACTTTGAGCTCGTCAACAAAAGATCTGAGTCTAACTAACTGCCAAAACAGACGCCAAGCCACACCTTTCAATTACCATCGCTCACAATCAAAGGAAGAGCGGTTACCCACGGAATTACAGTCGAAAATGTTAAAATAGATGGAATTATTCTTTGAAAACAATAGAATCTCCGAGCACGAGACAATTTCAAATTCTTTTACTAATTTTGCACCCATGCGCATAATCAGACAGTTTCCTGTTTGCACGCTGTCTGCTGGCTGCTAATTTTCCAGGTTCTCCACACTCTTATTTTTGTTCGTTAATATATCCAAACTTTGTGAAATGCAGCGGCTTAAATCCCAAGTGCCGAATATTAGCCTTGTTTCACGAGAGCCTCCAGCAAGGGGGAAAATATATATATATATATTTTAAGTGAGCGTGCCCCCACCACGCACAGGGAGAGAGATACAGGGAAATAAATTAATACTGCAGTAATTGATAGGTGGAGATAAGGCTGCTCTGTGGAATACTGAGAGGAAAATGAAGGGGAGGTGTGAGAATACCTTGCCCATGAATTACTGAATCAGTGGGAATTACCCGGCTCCAGTCGGGGGAAGCTCTTAGAAGGGTAGGGCTCCAGGATCACTCCCAGAAACCCAAGTTAACACATTCTGTTCGCAGCCCAAAATCTACAGCTTTTATTAAACGCACAATTCACGTGCCAAAAGAACTTATCTTCATTTGCATGAAAATGCTAGCAATAATTTAATCGAATCACACAAATCAGCATCTATACTGTTGCCACACTAGGTTGTCTGTGCTCAAATTAGGCGGAAATCATGACCCCTGGCTGTGGCCCCTGGGGATCAATAAGTAGTTGTTACCATAACACCCCTTCCCACTCCCGCACCAGGCTCTGGCTTGCCCCTTGCAAGGCAATGTTCATCGGCCTCACCAGGGCATGCCCCCCACCACCGAGGGATGCTGTGTTGGAGATTCTTACGAGTCTGTCCTGACCACGTCAGGGAGGACACAGCCCAGGGCAGCAGGCAAGTGGACCAAAGGGCCTCCGCATCGTGGCCTCAGTCTTTCTAACTGTTCAAACTCAGCTCTGACTCCCAGACGGTCTTGGAGGGCCCAAGACAGAAGGCCAGCCCCCAGGAACATGGCACCCCTCCGCACTGCCCACCCACTGCCAGC
>NW_012105997.1:268231-268965 GCF_000951045.1 Mandrillus leucophaeus | reverse complement strand
GGAGGTTGTGGTGAGCCGAGATGGCACCACTGCATTCCAGCCTGGGTGATAGAGCAAGACTCTGTCTCAAATAAATAAATAAAGTGTGTGCCCCAGGAGAGGACCTCACTCCTCTCAGCCTAGCCTGAGCTCTGACTCCCTGTCTGCAAGAAGGCTTGCTAGCTAAGTGCAATCAAACTGCTAAAAAAGGGCTCACCCTGATTTCGGAGGTCAGCCCTTTACTCAGATGTTTCTCAAGAGCTGCATTTATTTGTGTTCTTTTGCAAGCACCTTATACTTCTGAAGATTGTACAAAGTTTTACCAACTACAACAGCTACCAACAATGGTTTTCCTGGTTTTCTTAGAAAACAGAATGCCTGCTCTTTGCCTAGACCTTTCGTTAGAGTGAGATCTCTTCTGTACTGGTTATTTGCTAATGTTTGTACTTACTATGTTAATTTCTTCCATACACATATCACTCAAGAGAATATAGCCGGTGTGAAATTAAGCGGCATGAAGAGGTCTGTTGGCATAAGCAGCATCCGAACAGGCAGCTCCTGTGATTTTATGACAATTACTTCCTTGTCAGCAGAGCTTGGCTGCATTGTGGGAGGCAAGGCCACTAGACAGTGCAGGGAACTGGTTTCTGGCCCCCATGTGGTCACCTGTCACTAGACCTTGGGCCATACCTCCCACCTGTCCATTCCCACCTCCTCCTGAACCAGGCCCCTCTGTGTTCCCAGCATGTTCCCTC
>NW_012105997.1:263619-266876 GCF_000951045.1 Mandrillus leucophaeus | reverse complement strand
GCATCTGGAAGCCCACTTCTAAACAGGAAAGGCATTTTTAACCCCGGTTTGTTTGTTTTACAGTGTCCAACTATCTGAGTCACATTCCTGGCACTTGGCACTTTGTTTTAATTGAACACATACTATTAAACCCAAACTAAGGTTCTGAGTCTCTCAATTACCTGCAATTTTTGTCTTGGAAAGGAAAAAACAAAAAGCCAAGGAGTCGCCGCTGCCCATATTTATTGGGAACCATCTGTTACGCCTCTAATTAAAACCCACTTGTAATGAGCTTGTTAGTGCACAAAATGTGTCAGGTATAGGATATTATTCATGAAGCAGTTGTTTTGGTGGCTGAATGATGCCTTAAAATCCTATTAGTTTAACAAAGTAATGTATTAGTATTTTGACCCGATATACAAGAGACTTCAGAATGACCTGGCACTCAGCTCGTTTAATATTTTTTTCTCAAATATGTTGCTATTTCTACCTAATATATAGTCAGATGGCCTCTTATAATTGCAGTATCAAATCTTTGACTCAATTTTCAACTGCAGGTGATTTCAAATGATTAAAGATGCACAACGGGGAATAAACAAAAATGCTTACATGCAATTATTTTTAATTAGTATTTGGCTATAAAGTGTATGCCTTCATAAAAAAGTCTGTTATTCACATAAACATCTGTTACCATACACACAAGGAAACACACTGTAAGTCTGTCATCACATCACCAAAACAGAAACACTGAGGGAGGCTGGCCAGGAAAGCCAGCACTTTGAGCTCGTCAACAAAAGATCTGAGTCTAACTAACTGCCAAAACAGACGCCAAGCCACACCTTTCAATTACCATCGCTCACAATCAAAGGAAGAGCGGTTACCCACGGAATTACAGTCGAAAATGTTAAAATAGATGGAATTATTCTTTGAAAACAATAGAATCTCCGAGCACGAGACAATTTCAAATTCTTTTACTAATTTTGCACCCATGCGCATAATCAGACAGTTTCCTGTTTGCACGCTGTCTGCTGGCTGCTAATTTTCCAGGTTCTCCACACTCTTATTTTTGTTCGTTAATATATCCAAACTTTGTGAAATGCAGCGGCTTAAATCCCAAGTGCCGAATATTAGCCTTGTTTCACGAGAGCCTCCAGCAAGGGGGAAAATATATATATATATATTTTAAGTGAGCGTGCCCCCACCACGCACAGGGAGAGAGATACAGGGAAATAAATTAATACTGCAGTAATTGATAGGTGGAGATAAGGCTGCTCTGTGGAATACTGAGAGGAAAATGAAGGGGAGGTGTGAGAATACCTTGCCCATGAATTACTGAATCAGTGGGAATTACCCGGCTCCAGTCGGGGGAAGCTCTTAGAAGGGTAGGGCTCCAGGATCACTCCCAGAAACCCAAGTTAACACATTCTGTTCGCAGCCCAAAATCTACAGCTTTTATTAAACGCACAATTCACGTGCCAAAAGAACTTATCTTCATTTGCATGAAAATGCTAGCAATAATTTAATCGAATCACACAAATCAGCATCTATACTGTTGCCACACTAGGTTGTCTATGCTCAAATTAGGCGGAAATCATGACCCCTGGCTGTGGCCCCTGGGGATCAATAAGTAGTTGTTACCATAACACCCCTTCCCACTCCCGCACCAGGCTCTGGCTTGCCCCTTGCAAGGCAATGTTCATCGGCCTCACCAGGGCATGCCCCCCACCACCGAGGGATGCTGTGTTGGAGATTCTTACGAGTCTGTCCTGACCACGTCAGGGAGAACACAGCCCAGGGCAGCAGGCAAGTGGACCAAAGGGCCTCCGCATCGTGGCCTCAGTCTTTCTAACTGTTCAAACTCAGCTCTGACTCCCAGACGGTCTTGGAGGGCCCAAGACAGAAGGCCAGCCCCCAGGAACATGGCACCCCTCCGCACTGCCCACCCACTGCCAGCCTGCATCAAGCACCCTCATCTCCCAGAAACAGGCGCATCTGGGAGGCTGGTGTTAATCTGCAGCCACGACGCCTTTAAAACCCGGCCTCCTGGCAGGCAAAGCCCAGGTTCACTCAAGGGCAAGCAGCACAATCATTAGCAGCCCCGTGTAATTTAAAAATAGAACCAAGAACAACTGAAAGGAAGAAATATACTGTGGGACTAAATCTATTGATCGAGAGCCCCCCAAAGACAGGCCGTAAATAAAATAGCACAATGACCAGAAAAGGCCGGTTTTACATTAAGAAGCAGCAAATTCATTGCCGGGGTGAGCCTGGGAGCCAGGCCGCGCGCTGGCTGCGTCCTCCCAGGCAGGAAGGTGAAAGATGACCCATTCCTCATGCGGGAGGCGCGCTGGCCAGAACAGGCTGCCCTTTGCTAAGCGCGCATCCCTCACGCGGGGAATCCTCATTTTTCAATCATGCCCGCGCTTCAGCCGGCTTCCCCTTGACGTCACTCCTTCGGCATCGTCTCTCCGTTGAAGAGATACTTTTAACCAGTTACTGCCCTGACCGTGGCCTCCCTGCTGGGCTTGTGCTCTGAGCCCATGGAAGGCCGACTGCCAGTTCGCAGGATGCTCGAGGGCACTCGCAAAGCCCTGACCCACCTCCGCACCATGTCCTGATGGAGACAAGGCGGCCTGGCAGGTGCCGGACAGCGCACCACTTGCCACCCCAGGGTCAGCTGTGCTTCCTGGGACCTCTGTCCCTTGCCTATTTTGGCAACAGAATCACAAAACCTCTGTTGGTTGAGAGGCGAAACTGGATGGAACGTGTGGAAGTAGGGGGCCAACCGGCAGTATCCATTATTGGTCTAGAAATTTCCTGGTGATTTTCCCAGGCAGGTGGGTACTAGAGTGAGGAGAGGGAGGTTCTCACCTTGGATACAGACTTTTAGGGAATGCCAAGAAACTCAATCATCAATACATAATATTTTTAAAAATCAAAATGAATGCAGCTTAGTGTGTTGTGTCAAACCCTACTGGAACTTCAGGCAAGAGGAAGTATCAATGATGCCACCCCCTTTATTTAGAAAACAAAATTGATGTTTCATGCATAGTAGATTTTTGGCATTAATTTTTATTTTTAATATTATATTAAAGTATTGTAAGTCTTGATTGCCGAGTTTTTTGGAGCTCTTTAAAGTTTGTGCCCCGGCCGGGCACGGTGGCTCACGCCAGTAATCCCAACACTTTGGGAGGCTGAGGCGGGCGGATCACCTGAGATCGGGAGACCAGCCTGGCCAATATGGCAAAACCCCGTCTCTACCAAAAATACAAAAATTA
>NW_012105997.1:257876-258709 GCF_000951045.1 Mandrillus leucophaeus | reverse complement strand
AAAAAAAAAAAAAAAAAAGAAAAGATGAGGTGGAATGACAAATTACCCATTACCCAGCATCCTTGGAATAGGAGATCCGGTCTTTTTCACTGTAAATCTTAGATGACAGAGTAAGCTAAGAAGTTTGGAGCACTTGGAGAAGCCCAAGCCACAGTTCCACAAATGACATAAGTCACATGTATATACCCAACTTCCTGTTTTCTGACATTTCTATGGTGAGAGGAAGTCGGTCGTGTCTTACATTAACTTTGTTGTGTACAAATGTTGTGTGGAAGTCCATTCTGTGTGCCTTTCCACGTGTCAAGAGTGATAAGGAAGTTATTTATAACACTTTGGAATGATGAGGGACATGAAGAATGATGGCTTCCCTCCCGCGTTCCCTCTTTGCGGCTGCTCTGAGTGTGCCGAGCCTCCTCTGTGCTGCAGAGAGTCAGCCGCCATAGACTGTGGGACTGCACATCCGGCAAAGAAGGAGCAGGGACTCGTGGAGGAAGAGGACATCCTCATCTGCCCAGTGATTAAGCCATGCTGTTTAGAGAGAAATACTTCTTCTCTGGGTGAGAAGGAGTCAGAACGAGGCTTGACTCCCTTTCTGAAAGACAGATTGGCTTTCTACCAGGTTATCCAAATGAAGAATTCCATTTCTGAAGCACCTCATGCTTGGCTCCTACCTGGAGGGACCCCAGTTCTCAGCGCTGTGCTCACATCTTTGTGGAAGTGTGTGGGGCTCTTTCCTGGCATAAAACAGATGTTGGAATAAAGTGAGCCTGAGTGGGCATATCTGGGAAAAGGAAGTTAGTCAAGGAAAGTTGTGTATTTTCTAAACGAAGGTG
>NW_012105997.1:211793-257231 GCF_000951045.1 Mandrillus leucophaeus | reverse complement strand
CCCTTCGGCCACCGCTGCCTCCTCCAGGGGCATGCAGACTTTGGTGGCAGCATCTCCACTGGTCTGCACCGAGCACCTCTGGCTTCCTGCCCCAGGCTGCCCAAGAGAAGCTGCATGGTGCACCACCCAAGAGAGTGGGGAGGTCACACTCTCAGGCCACCTTTGGCCAATGGGAGCCAGATGGAGAAAAAGCTTCCTCCTTTATCCCGAAAGACTGTTCTGAGACACTTTTCATGAGACATCCAGAAGATTCTGGCTATATCCTGCCCCAGTTGCCATAGGAGTGATTGGCTCCATCATGCATGCTTGCCTGTGGGCCATATTTTGACTAATCATTGCCCTACAAGTGGTTTGATTATTGATCATATGGTTAGATTATAAGTTTGTCTCTCTGTACATTGCATCATTGAATTCCTTCAGATTACAATATAATAATACCTGATGACAGTTATGACTCAACAAATATTGATTAATTGATTCATTGAATAAGCAAATAAAAACTTGTGAAGAGCAAAATTAAGAGTTAAAGAAAACACTAGAATCATGGCTAGGTCTTAATAAATTGATATGAATGAGAGAAGCTCTTAACTAAAACAGGACAATGAATTAGAATATATTATTTACTAAATATTTTCATAGCATATAGTGAGAAAATAAATCATTAAGTTATTTTCAGTAGTTTAGAGAACAGAATTAATTTGTATCCAAGTTATTTAAATAACATTGAAATATGCCATAAAATCTTGCCAGATACTTTAAAATGCAGGCATTCATTCATTTCTCCTACTATACAGTTGGAAGGAATGCCTGAGCCCTTTCTATCTCACAGGAACCGTATCTAGTGTGCCTCTTCCTTTTTTTCTTTTTTGTTCTAAGCTGGGTGAAGTGGGCAATGGTTTGTTTTGCGTGCTCTGCGTCCGTGCACCTTCACCTGAGTTTTTCCTGCATTTTCCCTTTGGCACCATTCATAAGCGTTCCCTCATCCCCACCATGGGATAGGCATGAGACACAGGTCTGCCCACCCCCTGGCCCCAGTCACTGGTTCAGATGTCGACCTCTTTCCCATGTGGGGTCAATGAAAGGCTTCCCAGAGAGCTGACACACAGATGCTGAGACCATCGCGCTTTTTCTCTCTCTCTTTTCCTCTGGCATCAAAGCCCTAAGGGCCACCCATGGGAGTCTGGAGCTGCCATGGTACCTGGCAAGCTGTGTGGAAGAAGTTTTATGCAGAATGAGGCCAGCCAGGCAGCAACTTAGAGGAGAGAGAGACAGAGAAGACCTAGAATGTTCTTTGACCCCTGGCTCTAACTGTGCAGAGCTAGGATTTTCAATCCCATGAACCCACTAATTTCTTTGGACTTCAGTTGAGTTTCTGTCACTTGCCATGAATAAGCCCAACGAATACACATGGACATTGTTTCTAGGAAGAATACGCTGTCTCAGGTTAGAGTCACAAGTGTCCACAGCCTATATGACATTTGACCTCGTAATTTCTGTTGTAAACAGAAATCAGTTCTTCAAAGTCCCCTGATGCTAAAAGTTTTATTTCTTTTTGTGACTTTTTAATTGCTCATCAAAGAGCACCTTTCTTCTGCTTCACTGACCAAGTTTCTATGGCTGTGTTCTGCTTAGAAACTCTGAGCAGGGAGAAAGATTTAATGCTTAACTGTTAGTCAATATAGATTTGTTTTCATTTCAAAGTTCATTGGAATAAAAATTACATCCTATAATTAAACCTAAGGGAAACGTCATCAATAAAAATTAAAAATTAGTAAAAGCTACTTAGTAATAAAGAACTAGATATAAATTTTTTTAAATTATCAAATTCAGTAACTGTATTTTGTGCTTCATATGCTTTTAAGAAACAAGACCAGAAGCATCTTGGATGGGACCATCTCGATAGGCATTGATCAGGTTCGATAGAACCAAGTCACATTTTGGGCCTAAACATTGTGAAAGCAAGGATCTAAGACTAGGAAGATACATCTTTAAATATAAATACATAAATTTTAATGTCTTTTAAACTAATTTGCTTATTCATTCAACCAGAATTACACTGTATCATTTATATGCCACTCCCACCAGTGGGGGGAAAAATAGACCTGTTCCCTGTCCTCAAGGAACCTGCAATCTAGTGGGGAATAGAGAAAAAAATAAAAAAGCAAATACATACTATGAATACATTGAGATAAGTGTGGTCCGGCGCGGTGGCTGACAGCTGTAATCCCAGCACTTTGGGAGGCCGAGGCAGGCGGATCATCTGAGGTCAGGCGTTCGAGACCAGCCTGGCCAACCTGGTGAAACCCCATCTCTACTAAAAATACAAAAATTAGCTGGGCGTGGTGGTGGGCACCTGTAATCCCAGCTACTCAGGAGGCTGAGTCAAGAGAATCACTTGAACCCAGGAGACAGAAGTTGCAGTGAGTTGAGATCGCACTACTGCACTCCAGCCTGGCAACTAAGCGAGACTCCTTCTCAGGGGGGAAAAAAATTGAGATAAGTGATAAGTGCAACACAGGGGAAAAAGTCAGAGTGTTCTAAGCGAATAATGAAGCTACCTGCTTTCCCTGGGGTTGGTGTAGATTTCCTGCCCTATCATTTTCCCAGGAGACACATTATTTCTCTTAATATCTGTCCTGCCAAAGTCAAGCATATCTAAAAACCAAACCATAAATATAGCCAGGTTTGAATGCAAATGGACACACAGTGGAGCCTGATAAACCCTCGTGGTCCATCATGAATTTCTTATGAGGGGTGGCAAACGAGACAGTCTCCCGTGTGGAGAGGGCCTTGAAACCAGCACAGTACATACCTGGAGCCCTCTTCAATTCCCACACCTGTCATTTACTATTTGTGTGGCCTTCAACAAGCGACGTATCCTGCCTGTTTTCCCATCTGTGAAAATGGGTGTTATCCTAATGGTGCCCAACTGGTAGGGCAAATGCATAGAAGAAATGATGCTGGGGGAGGAAGCTTCTCTGGAAGCACTGGGCTGCAGGAGGGGCTACCAAAGAGTGCAAGAGCTAACCATGCGGCCCGGCCCCGGGGAAGCTCTCTGGAAAGGGAGAACAGTTTTGCACAAACTGGAATCGTGAGGTCCTTCCTACAGCCCCGTGGCTCCTGGAAAGCATCGTGGTCCCGAAAAGCTGGCGGAGTGAAGCGGCTCCCAGCTCTTAGCTGGCCTGTCGGAGCCTCCTCTGCCTGTCAGCGCCCTTGCCTCTTAGCACATGTTTTCAAGGTCATCTCCGAACACTGGCTGCCAGTTGCCCAATCGATAGAAGCAACATCACACTCTTTCCTTAAAAAGGGAAAAACAAAGCTGCTTTCGATAAAGCCTCATCATCCTACAGCTTCTCCGAGAGCCCACAGCAGCCACTCCAGTCCAGATGTGCTAAATTGTCAGGGCCACGGCAGGGTCAAAATGGGCTTTGATGCTCTCTAGCACGTGCACAGAATGGGATTGTAACGTGTTCTGCAAAAGGAAAAGCCATCGCTGGAGAACCTACATGCTCTGGGAGACGCTATCACTGACAATTCCAGAAACATTTTCTCCTTGTATGAAATGAAGGTGCTGAGAAGAAAATACAATTTATTTTTAAAGCAAACACTGCCTGCCTTAACGCCTGACTTCTAGGGAAGGACACAACTCAGGTCTGGGCTGGCTGGTCCTGCTGGTTAGAAAAAGACCCTGCCCGGCCTCTTGGTTGAGAGAGAAGAGGCTGCAGGATACAGTCAGGAAAGAGAAAGGAAAACAAAGAGCTTATCCGTTCTGCCAACCCAACTGGCAGCAGCTGGGGAGTGGCCAAGACTGGGGTGGGAGAATGGGCAGTAAGGAAAGAATAGGGTCATACCGTGGGGCTGTGACCAGGCGGAGAAGGGCCAAAATACAGTAGCAAACAGTGCCTATGGGGAGGCCCAGACAGCAACACAGTCCCCATGTTGGGGGAGATGTCAGATGGATCCTGAGAATGATGAGGCCAGGAGCCCATACGAAATTGCATCCAGTACTACGGTGGCTTAGAATCTCTCTCTGTTTCCCCAAAACCTTCACTAAAGCTGGTTACACACACAGCCTTGGGTTAAAGAACTCCGGGGAAATGAAGGACGGACGAGTTATCCTGCAGGGAGTGAGGGTGCTGAGAAGGGGAGCACTCAAGAACTTGGTGGGAGTGCAGTCAGCTCAAGAGGTGACCTGCAGTGACGCAGACACCCAAGAATCCTTCAAGATGAGGTGAGGCGGCCAGGCGCGGTGGCTCACGCCTGTAATCCCAGCACTTTTGGAGGCTGAGGCAGGCAGATCACTTGAGGCCGGGAGTTTAAGACCAGCCTGGCTAACATGGCAAAACTCCAACTCTACTAAAAATACAAAAAATAGCTGGGTGTGGTGGTGCACGCCTGTAGTCCCAGCTACTCGGGAGGCTGAGACAGCAGAATAGCATGAACCCAGGAGGCAGAGGTTGCAGTGACCTGAAATTGTGCCACTACACTCCAGCCTGGGTGACAGAGTGAGACGTCTTAAAAAAAAAAAAAAAAAAGAAAAGATGAGGTGGAATGACAAATTACCCATTACCCAGCATCCTTGGAATAGGAGATCCGGTCTTTTTCACTGTAAATCTTAGATGACAGAGTAAGCTAAGAAGTTTGGAGCACTTGGAGAAGCCCAAGCCACAGTTCCACAAATGACATAAGTCACATGTATATACCCAACTTCCTGTTTTCTGACATTTCTATGGTGAGAGGAAGTCGGTCGTGTCTTACATTAACTTTGTTGTGTACAAATGTTGTGTGGAAGTCCATTCTGTGTGCCTTTCCACGTGTCAAGAGTGATAAGGAAGTTATTTATAACACTTTGGAATGATGAGGGACATGAAGAATGATGGCTTCCCTCCCGCGTTCCCTCTTTGCGGCTGCTCTGAGTGTGCCGAGCCTCCTCTGTGCTGCAGAGAGTCAGCCGCCATAGACTGTGGGACTGCACATCCGGCAAAGAAGGAGCAGGGACTCGTGGAGGAAGAGGACATCCTCATCTGCCCAGTGATTAAGCCATGCTGTTTAGAGAGAAATACTTCTTCTCTGGGTGAGAAGGAGTCAGAACGAGGCTTGACTCCCTTTCTGAAAGACAGATTGGCTTTCTACCAGGTTATCCAAATGAAGAATTCCATTTCTGAAGCACCTCATGCTTGGCTCCTACCTGGAGGGACCCCAGTTCTCAGCGCTGTGCTCTTTCCTGGCATAAAACAGATGTTGGAATAAAGTGAGCCTGAGTGGGCATATCTGGGAAAAGGAAGTTAGTCAAGGAAAGTTGTGTATTTTCTAAACGAAGGTGTGTTGTTCCCTGTTGTTTAAAGGCAGCTCTAAGAATGGACTGCTAAGGGCCATCCAACCCCAGGGAGTGACTGGCTCACCCAACAAGCAGATGTGACAACATGTAAGATCGGTGTTCCTTTGTCTCTAGTTGATCACCTGAATAAAAGGAACAGCCCCGAATGTTTCTGGAAAGTGATTGTACATGCTACAAGTTCTTCAAGTCCTGGAAACTCCTGAATAAAGAATTACCTAAACCTGTGAGAGCATTTGGCCCAAACCGTGTTACCAGTCCTGAAAAGAAAATGTATAATGAAACAGCTTAAGTCAGAGTTGTGAGTAAACACACCTATTCTTTTGAGATTCTGTCTTGATGATCAAGGGTTACTCTGGTTAAAAGAAAATGAAGCCAAATAAGGGCAGATGGAAATATCAAAGAAGACACTGATAAACCGATAGAAATATCTCTCTAGGATGAGCAATGCTGGAGGAGGATGGTCTCTTATCTCTCTAGGATGAGCAATGCTGGAGGAGGATGGTCTCTTGGTCACGGGGACTTCATTGCCATTAACTATAGTGAAAAAGAAAAAAGACAAAATTAGAATTGAACCTCATAATATCCTCTCTGCCTTGCAGAGATAATTTACTTTTTTCTAAAATAATTTGTCTTCATCATTTTTCACCACTAAAAATAATAATTTCTAAAGTAAATATGAAGAGTAAAAACTGGACTTCCAATTAACTATGGTAGATGAAACACACTTGTTTATCTCCATTTCTTCCTGAAATGCCACTAAAATGATAGTAATTGAATTAGAAAAAGTCATAAACTCATAAGGACAATGCAACAGGATAGTGGATGACAGTCAACAAGAAAAGACACCAAGTTTTGGGTGCTAGAAAGCAGATGGATGAGTGTATATACCGAGAATAGTCCAAACAGCTGAAACTACCTTCCTAATAATAACGAAGTCAATTTATGCTACAAAACTCCAGAAAGGCTGAGATTTGGAGGTACTTGGTACCTCTGCAGGCATCAATACAGACAATGATTGGAAAACCAGAAGCAATTGGAAACCTGTATAAAGAGTCCTTAAAATAATAAAATAATAATAATAATAATAATAATATATAATAAAGGGCCTTAGACTCCAAATGCTCCTCCCACAACCAGGCTGCCCAGCAACTGTCCCCTACCCCAACCTTGGCAGAAGACAGACAGAAGATTGTTCCCTGGGAGGCTGAACCTGAAACTGTCTAGACTTGGGGACACCAGGCCACTGGAAGGTCAAAGTGAGGTGCCATATTGAAAGCAGGAAATTGAGAATCTTAGTACTGAATGCCGAGATTCCTAGTTTGCTTCTCCTCTCAGCTCTAAGAACTTACAGCCTCCAGATAAGCATTTGGGGAATTTTCCTCTGAAGAAATTGGCCCACCCAGAAGAGACTCTCTGAGCTGAATTACGCCCCACCATACAGCATCAGTGTTGCCTGAATACTGGATGGCAAGGCTACCAGTCAAGAAGCCTCCATTTCTAGGAAATTGTGTAGCACCTTGGACCCAACAGCTAACAGACTCCATGTATTTGAGAAAAGCCATTAATCTGAAAGACTGAGGTCAAAATAAATGAACAGCGTGAGACAAAGAACTTTTAGGAAACAGACACAATGAAGTGAACAGAAGAAAATGTCAAATAAATATTCAATTAATATTCTCAGAGATGAGAGCCTTTTGCATTCATAAAACAAGAATTTAAGACTTTTTTTTTTAAAAAAGGGAATATTCAGAAACTAAAGAGTTCTCACAAATGAAAAACATAGTAAAAGATGTTTTTTAATGCAATAGGAGATTTAGAAGGTAAAATTGAGGAAATCTCCAAGAAAGTAGGACAAAATGTTAAAGAGATGAAAAATAGGAGGAAAAAAGATAAGAAGCTTAAGAGGATTAATCAAGGGGGTCTAATATTTGAATGGTAGGAGTGTTGTGAAGAGAAAGCAAAGCAGATGAGTAAGAGATAATGAAGAAATATTGTTTTCTAAAAATGTCCCTAGAGCTAAAGGCCATTGGTCACTAGATTTAAGCTCATCAAATTTACAGTCCAATGAAAATAAATAGTCTCACATTGAAGCACATTATTATAAGATTTTAGGACACCAGGAATAAAAGGGAGATTCTAAATGTTTTCTGCAATGATGAGGAGGATATAAGTCACATACCAAAAAAGAAAAAAGAATGAGGGTTCTCCCCAGGAACACGGGAAGCAAGGTGACCATGGAGCAGGGCCTCAAAATTCTAAAGCAAGATCATTTACCATCTAGACTTCTACACCCAACCAAGTATGAGGCGTTGTTGTCAGGTGTGAGTGCAGAATCAACATTCTCAGGTATGCAAAGTCTCAAAAGCTTGTCTCACAGAGACCTTTTCCTAGAATGTTACTAGAAAACTGAAGCAAGAGAGGAGAGGACTCTGAGAAGGATGCCTATCATTAACAAATGGAAATGATTAATCGCCTGACGTGTGACTGTGCTAAGAGAAGTTTTATACCCCCGGCAAATATTTGGAGTATAAAGCAAATAGAAAATTAAGCAAATTAAAGAATGAAGCAATTACTAACTACAAGAAAAAAAGGTTTTCAATAAAATAAATGTAATGAAAGTAAATAGTTCTGCACCATATTAGCAGTCATGATAATGTGAACCCTGAGTATTGCTTTAATCTGCTTTACCTTCCCACAAAGAAGTAACCTTTATAGTACCTTTACCAGAAGAGGGGTTTTTCTTCTATGAAGTACAGATGGAACTCATTACCTTATATTAGGAAAAAAGATAAAAAATAAATTCTGGAAAAATGATTTGACAGGCAACCTTTTTTCTCAAGGGGAGCACAGTTTTCCTTCTAATGAGACCCTGGCTTTTGAGGGTTGAATTGAGCAACAGTAAATGTATTTTCTGGGATGTCAGAGCTTCTAGGTTAGGGTTCAGATCTTGGTTGTGGCCTAACTTGTTCCGAGTTGTAGGTTCCCTGCCTTGTCATTTCAAGTCAACATTTAGACCGCATTTGCCTAACTGATGAAATAATCAAATTATGTACACTGTCCATTGTCCCTTCATTTGTTAGGATAAGGGTTTGGCTGCTTTAAGAGATAAATAAAATAACAGTCCAGGTGAGGTGGTGCAGGGTGAATGTGGTGGTCTCGTGGTACAGGGACCCGGGCCCTTCTCTCTGGTCCCTTCCATCTCTAGAGGCCATATTGTGCAGCAATTAAGAGCATAGGCTCTGAAGCCAGGCTGCCTGGATGAAAGTCTCTACTCTGCCATTTACTCTGTGCCTCAGTTTCCTCATCTGTAACATGGACATAATAGTAGTGCCAGCTTCATAAAGCTGTGAGATCTCAGGTGTAAAGCACTCTGACTGAGCAGTGCCTGGCAGACAGGAAGTGCTGCATAGGTAGTGGCAATCACTAATCCACCTGAGGTCTGCCCTCTTAACCGGTCCAAGATGCCTGCTCACCATGCACCTATGGCAACTAGCAGTTAGAACCTAACCTCTCTCTTATAGTTACAACAGGAAATCATTTGCATCCAATCAGTTGGAACTTAACAACATGGCCTTAGCAAGTTGCAAGGGCAGATGAAAATGTAACCTTCTGTCTGGGCACTCAAATGCTCCTAAAAATCTCATCACTCCAGCACTTTGGGAGGCCGAGGCGGGCTGATCATGAGGTCAGGAGATCGAGACCATCCTGGCTAACATGGTGAAACCCTGTCTCTACTAAAAAACACAAAAATTAGTCAGGCGTGGTGGCAGGCGCCTGTAGTCCCAGCTACTCGAGAGGCTGAGGCAGGGGAATGGTGTGAACCTGGGAGGCGGAGCTTGCAGTGAGTCGAGATCACGCCACTGCACTCCAACCTGGGCGACAGAGAGAGACTCTGTTTCAAAAAAAAAAAAAAATTTCATCACTGGGAAAAGAGTTGGCAAAGGGTATTGGAGGACAGATAGCAGTCTTTGTCACCATACCTGTTAGGTGTGTCCCAAGTCCTCCATTTATATCTGTAAGTCAAAAGACAAATAGGTCTAAGCATTGACCTACTAATGCATTCATAATGTGTCCTACATTAAAATGAGGTTGTTTTTAATTTTGCTTGTTATGCCTTGATTTTTACTCAACTCAGAGATTAATTCTCATCAACTCTGTTAAAAACAAGGTAGAAGACAACTCCTACGATGGAACTAGGTGCAAAACATCACTTACATTTTTATCTAGTTTTATCACAGTGAGTTCTGCTACATTTTTTATTTTTAAAAGGTGGGCATTAGGTTCTAGGAGACAAGCAATTCTAGTTTTATCAACACAGCTATGGGATATTGGAACTACCAAAGCAGAAATCTCATATAGAAACCGTGTACATTCATTCGCCATGACTAACTTTTCTGTCTTGTGGAATTGAAAGTTATAAGAATGGCTTTCTTTAAAGCAATATAGAAACTTTTTTTATTGCAAACAGCTAAATAAAGGCTGGCAAAAACAATAGGTTCATTTTTTACTGCAGATCTTCAAATTATAGGAAACTTGTCTCTTGGCCAATTTGGGCTGGCTTGGAGCCAAAATAGATGTCTCCATTCTCATCCTCACCCTTATACTTATTGTGGGCAAGATAAAAACCCTTAATTTTAAAAACTCGAGCCAAGTGTTGGGTAAGAAGCAGAGTGACTCCCTTAACTACATTGGTCCTGAAAAAAAAATCATATAACTTTATACCAGTTCATTATTTTTTTTCAGTTTTTAGAAACTGAGTACTGAGAACAAGGAACTTTAACAAAAGGGAAATTCAAATATTTTGATGGTCTATTATAAATCAAGTTTTAATAACTAGAGGTATATACAAGTACAATCGATCAATGAGAAATACTCACTGGTTAAATACTTCTGATCAAGTCCTTTTCTCTAGGTGAGTTGGCCCTGAGAAAATCAGCAGGCATCTTTCCATTTCAAAGCACAAAAGGCTTCTCTTCTGTTTTTAGCCATGTCACCCTCCCACCTTTTTTTAATTAACAAGATTTGAGATCATTTGGCAAATTGTAACCATAAAAGTGAATATCGTGATTGGATGTTTTACCGCTGGAAAAATAAATCTCACCGCTTTTCTCCCTGTGTACTTCATAAATGTCACTTCCTCTTCATTTCATATTTATCTTGCTTTCAAAATCCATTATGCGATTGTCATTTCATTGAAATCAAAAGCTATCTCTTAATTACATAAGAATGGATTATAAATCAGTTCTTCATCTCTCTATATGTTCCTTTTATAATGATTACAGCTAAATGTCTATTTTTATACACAAAAGACCAAAGTGGACTTTACTGGGTTAAAATTAAGACTTGCACAATTCTGAAGCCTAGAAGACAAAACAAAGCAATATACAATGTATCTAGTTTGTGATAATAATGTGATCTTGTACTGATGAAATAATGCAAAGCTTGTTAAGTCAATGGTTTTGGAGAAGACAATGGAAGCTGCATTTCCTCCTTCGACTGAGTTAAATTTAGCAGGGAAAGGTAAGCCATACTTCCAACAGGAATTAGAAAACACTGCAGTTGGTGATGTTACAGGGAGGATCCTCTTGCAACCTAACTTGCAATAAATGGACCTTCATAAGACTCAAGTCTGCTGCATATCCTGGTAATTAATCATACGGAGGCACCAACCCTTAAGTATTAAACACTCTCTAAATGGGAAAAAAATTGCTGTATTGCTAAGCACTAGGACTTGATTCATTTAGTATTAACTTTCAGTCTTTATTAAAGTGGCTTTAATTTTATTTGTGTGATGTTAGTGCATTTCTGGAAAAATAAACACCAAGGTTTTTTAGCTGATTGTACATGATATGCTCCTGATTCAAATCGTAAGCTGCATGCTATTTTCCAGGAGAAATAAAGATCCCCATTTGTTATTTTTAAAAACACGCCACAATGGTAAGTTGCATTTCAATATTCTGTGAAAAGTGTGTACTGAGGACAGCACAGTGGCAGGCACCGGGCTGGGAACAGAACCCGCAATGATGCTCAGCGGCGGGCACTTGGTCCAGGTTGCCCACAGCCTAGATGGGAGGCAGGAGAGGACTCCAGTAACTGTTATCTGATACAATCGAGGCTGTGCAGACACGGTAGACAGATCTGTTTTACTGGAAGGATCCAGGGCAGCTTCCTATAGGAAGCACACTTTAGTTCAGCTGTGAAGAGTAAGCAGGAGTTTAGTGCCGGGGCAGGGCTGCTGGGGGAGCACCCTCAGGATGGGAGTACCCTCAGGATGGTGGGGGGGTGGGGCAGAGCAGCTCATGGCATAGTGTGGGCTGCACCGAAGACACAAGCCAACACACAGGCCGCGTGTGGTCTAGCAGCCATTGTCTCCAGCACTCCTGCGCTCGGCAGAACTGAGGCCAGCCCTGGTAGATCCAGATTCCCAGGGAAACATGAAAGCTCCCGGTCCCAACCCTGGCAACTTCCCAACAGCCCCTAGACAGTCTGGCTCACCATCTAGAGCCCTGCCTGCGACCTTGTGTTGGGGAGTTGTGGTTCTGGTTGGCTCCAGACATAGCCCTTTTCCCAAAGGAGGACCGGAAGCCAATCCAGAGCCAGCCAATCCTGCAGCCTCTGGGGGCTGGGCCCCATCAGGTGTCTGCAGAACCTGCACCATCAAGCGCTCCCAAACGAAGAGGGTCACTGGGCTCCTGGACCCCTGAAGTCTTTCCCCACTCCACCGGCATTCCCATCCCCTGGAGCCATCGGCCCCTGGAGCCCTCAGGTTAGGCCACCGCCCATCAGGAGCTTACCTGAGACCCTGAGAGCCTGCCCTCCTCCATTTTTGGCCACAGATGACTCCAGAGATGTCCATGGACCTGACTTGGTGCTAGACCCAGGGGCGGATGCCAGGGAGATTGCGACGCATTGGCCGGTCGGTTGGGAAGTCACATACAGAGAGAGCATCTTTGGGTTCGCTCTGAGCTCCCTCCTCTCCCCGCTGCCCTTCCCTTCCTCCCTGGGTGACCATAAATGTTCCCGTGTTATCTATTGATGATTATAATCACACGAAGTCAGGACAGATGGGCTCCACTCCTCAGCTCACAGCCATAAAGTTTACAAACTCACCATGGCTGGGGGATAAATTACCATTGCTGATCTCTCGCTCATTTACACAGAGCATTTTTCTTCAAGATGGCTATTTTTCCTTTCAATCATCTGGCCAAAGTTTTTTTTTTTAATTTTTATTTTTTTTTTTTTACCAACTTGATTTGTAGAACATGAGAAATATTGGGAAGTTGAAGAGCAGATTAGAAACCATCATCATAAGTGATTAGGCAAAAAGGATATTTCTGAACACAGAAAGGAAGCCCAGTTTCTCATCCTTTATAATCCCACGGGACCACTGAGCTACTGTGTATTCCCACTGGTCGTGGGCAGTGAGAAATGGGCCCCCAGTGGTTTATTTAAAAGTGTATTGTCGAAGATAATGGTGCTCAGATGAAGTTTTTAGGCTCCTTGATGACTGCTGTTGTTCCATGGACTAATTATGTCTACCTTTGATTCACTAATGTTGCCCAATCAAGCTCCTCATATGGGATGATATTTCTGGTGGTTGTTTTCCAGATTCTCCCCCAACAATGGTACCAGTGGGTATTGTGTAACACTATAGAAAAGGAATGATTAATTCAAAGTTCAGGTGCAAGACAGGGTCAGAAAAGAAATGCTCCTGGATAGAGTGAGCATTTCAAGATGAATTTGTGACTTGAAACATCATTTTATGATGCATTTTCTATTTTGTTATCAGGGGAAGCCTGATGGCTGACACGCGAATGATCGCAGCATTTTGGTGCCATGTTCTGTGATAGGCTTTTCATAAAAATTAGCTGACATTGTCATGAGCACACAAGTAAATCTATAGCTTTCATACTGGACTGCCATTCCCAGAGCAATTTCCAATCACTTGGGCTTTTTATTAAGTTTATTGTACTTTTATTGTTCAGTGGAGTGTAAGCAGTGAGATTACAAATAAATGTAAGTTCCACTGGATATGAAGTGGAGCTTGTAGAATTAGGAGAGAAGGGGGTGAAGGAATCCACACAGTAATTTGAATTACTGGTGATAGGAAACACCACCCACTGATGTTTCTTGTCACTGGTTCTATACAGAAGTTTAGGAAATTGACATTCCATTCACATTCAGGTTTCCCCGGAAAGCCCTCCTAGGAGAAGTCTTTGTGGAAAACTTGGTACTGCACATCACTCTGTAATGCAAAGAAAATGCATCCTGCTGTCGCTCCTCTGGGTTCCTTTTTTGTTTGTTGCTGTGGTTTCCTGCTTGCTCCCTCACCTGCTAGGTGTGTCATGCTGGCACTGTGAACATTCCCCTCAAAACTGGTGAGGACCCTGTTAGGAAACATGACTGGTCAGTGTGCCTGTGCACCCCACAATGACCAGCTTCCTTCCCGTGCTTTCATTTAATACTGAAGACACTGGGCCATTTAACTTTCCATTATGCCTTTATGTTTCCCCAAAGAAAGGGTTCATAATCACTAAAGTTCTACTGTTGGGTGTTTTTTTTTTCAGCTGTTGATTGAAAGTTGTTAGTTAAGGTGTGTCAGGGTTCTCTAGAGGGACAGAACTAATAGGCTAGGTGTATATCTAAAGGGTTTATTATATAAAGTGTATATATAAAGGTTTATTAAGGAGTATTGACTCACACGATCACAAGTTGAGGTCCCACATTAGGCCATCTGCAAGCTGAGGAGCAAGGAAGCCAGTCAGAATCCCAAAGCTGAATAACTTGGAGTCCAATATTTGAGGGCGGGAAGCATCCAGCATGGGAGAAAGACATAGGCTGGGAGGCTAGGTCCATCTAGTTTCTCCACGTTCTTCTGCTTGCTTTTATTCTGACCACACTGGCAGCTGATTAGATGGTGCCCACCCAGGGGGGTCTTCCTTTCCCACCTCACTGACTCAAACGTTAATCTCCTTTGGCAACACCCACACAGACACACCGAGGAACATTACTTTGCATCCTTCAATCCAATCAAGTTGACACTCAGTATTCACCATCACACAGGGTGAGAACAGAGATTGGAAGGGAGGAGGAACCCTGTGCCTGTACAACCCTTCAATATTCACCATCACACAGGGTGAGAACAGAGACTGGAAGGGAGGGGGAACCCTGTGCCTGTACAACCCTTCTCCTATCTTAGAGGTGCAGAAGTTGCTTTCCTGCCTTTTGTTGTTGTGTGTTAGGAAGGTGACCTTTTAATTTTAGTGGGCATCTGTGTGCAGACACTATGGGTCACCACTCCCCACCTTACTTCCTAACAGACTCCAGCTTTTGTCTTCAGCTCCAGGGGATGAATCATAATTGGCCAAAACCAATCATCTCAATGTTCTTCCCCATTTTCCTAGTCTTCCTTGTTATTAAAAGTGGCCAGGAAACCTAATTCCAGGCAACATGATTTACACAAAAGTGTGCGGTGGGGTATGGAGCTAATTGTTTCTGGGACAGCTTCCCTGATTAAAGGGGACTTTTGATGATAGCACACTTCTTTTTCCTCTTCCTCACCTTTTCTGCCTTAAACCTGGAGTCTGTCTGGAGCTGTGGCAGCCATCTTGCAATCACGAGGCAACAAGCCTCAGGACAAAAGCTGGCACACCAAGAATGGGGGACTGAAAAGATAACACAGACCTGGCCATGACGGCATTGGTAAGCAGGGGACTAACACTGGCCTTGCCTCCCCACACATTCTATGGGCAAACCAAAGCCTCTGTTTAGGGCCAGCTGTCATTGGTCAGGTATTCCATGTCTGGCAGCCAAATGTGTTCAGCATCAGCCTCATCTGGGGAGCTCATTAGAATGCAAATAGCCAGGCTCACTCCCAGAAATTCCCTCCCAATATGTCTATGATCAGGCCTGGGAGCCAGCACAAGCATCCCAGGTCATTTTTATGCAGGTCATCCTCAAAATACCCCTAGACACAAAGTACTCTTGGAGCACACAAACGGTAGCAACGGGAGGGTAAAGAGAAGCAGTCTGCCAGGGCAACAGGAACCAACCACGTGTTTCCCAGAATTTTTGTTCCCCTCAACCCCCTTCTCAAACCTACCAGGTAACACCTGTTGTTCTTGAGCAGCAAACTTAGAATACAAGGAAAATAAAACTGCTCCCACCAAGGATAAGGATGCCCTGATGGAAGGATGCTCTGATGCTTCTTAGGAAGGTCTGGTGTCTTCATCCATCTTCCCACCTCACCTGGGTGTTGATTCCACAAGGTCATCTCCAGCATGTTGTGAACGTGATCGCTCTGGAGAACATCAGCCTCACCCTATCCTCATTATAGCCAGCAGTCAGATCCTCTACCACCCAGCCCCAGAGGACGCCCAGCCTCAGTCCTTCCAGTGAAAGGCAGTAGCGTCTTGTTAGTTCAAGATGGGGGTCCCCAGGATGTCGCAGCCCAACAACCCCGCTGCTTCGGCAGTGATTGTAGACCACATCCTGGCTGCCCCTTGCAGAAAAGTAGGACCGGAACACTACTGGTAGGCATGGAAGAGCTGGGCTCCAGGGAGAGCACAAGGAAGGGCCAAGAAGCAGCTGTGGGGAGACCAGAAGTCCAAAATGACACTTAGCCTCCACCAGTCACAGCTTGAGGTCAGAGAAAAAGGAACAGACAAGCCCCAGCACTGCAGAGCCATGGGCAGCACTGGAGTCCCCAGCAGTGCTGACAGAATGGCAGCCTCCTCGTTCCACCCAGACAGCCCCACTGGATCAGCTCCCTGGAGGTAGGGCCCAAGAATCTGCATTCTCTGCAAGTTGCCTACGTGACCGCACCTAGACATTCCTCAGATTTGTTTGGGGGCTTATTTGTCCCCACTCCCTGTGACATTGGGGTCAGCCAGAGCTGCCTTTGAATTCCAGCTGGGACACTTCCTAAGCCTGTGGCTGTGAGACACTGTGGCATCCCTGACTAGGATTTGTGGACAATGGGATAATCATGGTACCTGCACTACCTACAGCCCTTAGGAGAATCAAATGAGACTGTAGACAAAGCGTACTTAACACAATGCTGCAAAGCAGCACAGAGAGCATTCAGCACGCGCTAATCACTTTTATGCCATTGATACCATCTTCTGGGTGCCCCCATCCCACTGGCACCCCCTGTTTACCTAGGCTTCAAGATAATGAAATATGAAAAGTTCAGTTCTCTCAGCTAGCCTGTTCACAGAAAGGGTGATCTGAGAAAATAGCTCTGATTCAGATGGTAACGAGAGCCCTAGTTCCCCTGTTTTACACAAGGGAAGCAGCATTGTTTTGGATCCTAGCAGGAAGGGCTTGTCCAGGAGCTGTAGAGGAAGCCCTTGCTTAGCTCCGCACCTTCGGGACCTGCCCAGCACCTAGGATGACAGTTCCTGGCAGCAGAGGAAGGGAAAGGGAGGCCCAGAAACCCCTCCTGAGATGCTGGAGGGGAGAGGACCTCAGGAGGGCACTGGGTGTTCAGTGCTAGTCAATCAACACGGCGATGCCTGCATCCCACAGCCACGGCACTGGAAGTGGCATTTTCAGCAGGTCTGCAGCGGAAAAACAAGTGGGATGATGGAAAGAAAACAGGGCCCACTTAGCACTTCTCAAAATTCCCTAGGTGTAGAAGGTGATCTGCCTGAATACAACTTTCTTTAAACCCATATATTTGTCTTGTAGTAAAAATGGGCATTCAAGGTATCAAAAATGAGTATATTCTTGGGTTATATACTAGCAAAATTCAACGAGACTTGAATTAGAAAGTGCTCAATGGATGTCCAGATGGGGTGTATACAGCCTGGACAAATGACCTAGACAAGGAAGAGGAGACACCTCTGGCTGGAGGTTGGCAGTCAGCCGCTGTCTTCCCAGCTGTGGGGCCTGAAGCCTGGGCTGAGGCATCTAGACACAGACAGGTGGCCTGCTCCCCAGGCCCCACCTGCTCTCCCCTGCAGCCCCTGCAGCATCACTCCAGACCTTGAGCAGGCCTGCCTCACCCCCACCCACAGCACATAGAATGTCTTCAATTCCTAGGCAAACTCAGTTGGATGAGTTCAGGGCACCATGACACCTTTGAAACAGTGGACATATGTTTGCAAAGGGGTCCCCCCTGCCCACACATGGGCAAGGTTGTTTAATGATGTTGGCTGAGGAACCATTTGGGTCTGAAGGATCGCAGCAAAATGCATTGGCCGAGTCACTTTTGAAGTAGCTCCTTACTGAGAACACACCACAGAGGCTGCTCAGATTTTCATAGGCTTTTGAAGCTAGTAGAGAAAAGACTTTGGAGCAGCACAGAAATCGTAGAAATCCAACCTAAACTTCAGGAAATGCCACTGAGGACAGAAGGTGTTTCTTTCATTTTTCGCGAGTGGTATCACAATTTCTAAATTCAACCTGTGCCTATGCACACGTTGTAAGTGCTGAGATTGCATCACAGGATGAGAACAGTTTCCTTCCTGAAGGATCTACAAGCTCTCTGGGGTATCTGGTTCGTGGGTATGGGCTGGAGTGGGAAGGACCCTGCCGGAAGCTGGGCACATGGAGCTTTTGGCAGGAGGGTCCTGACTCAGCCTGACCCTTGACCGCCACAGGGCCCGGCCTGGTGAAGCAGAGTGGGCTTATTCATGATTGATTAGTTTAATGATTTAATGATTATTGATCAATTGATATAATGATTATCAATGGTTTGACTGATGGGTTTAGTGATTATTCATGATTGATTTGTTCTTGTTTTAAGGTAGGTGAAATAGTTTCATAACTAGATAGCATTTCATTTATTTCAACGGAGACATTTAATAACCACACACCCAAATGGAGATGAATCTATTCTCCTTTTTAATGGTCTCAGTAAAACAACCCTTTCTCCATCACGGCCCTCACAAAGATCACTCCCAGATCTTCATGGCCAATCCAGATCTCAAATCTCCATGAAGCTTCCCCACCAGCACCTGCTACACCACAACTGGGCTAGGCTAGGCACCAACCTCCACCCAACCAGCTGCTCGCTCTGTGTGCCACCGCCTCCCACCACCCATGCCATCCCGGGCTGCCCAGCCCCAACCAGCCTCTCCTTTCCTCTCATGGCTCATATTCCTCAGCCAGTGTCAGACTGTACACATCCTTCAGCACCCCCATTGTCCATCAAAATAAGTCTAACGTCCTTGCCTACACACCCAAGACCCTTCCTCACACAGTCTGACTGATGGTCTTTCCAGCCTTTTCTCCCCCAGAGGCTCCGTACATGGCCGGTGAACTGGCCCCATCAGAACTCAGCATCCCAGCCAGCCCCATGCCGATGGACCACGTCTTTGGACAAGCAATGGCATCTTCTTGCAAAACTTTCCATCCCCCATTGCCTCTGGCCCAGAATCTCTCCAGCCTGCAGGAGTCCATTAAAATCCTTCTTCCTTATCCTGTCTTTTCAGATCTACCCATCCAGGAGCAATGTTTGTTTTCCTTGGAATCTACTCATGCCTCTTACCTCTACGATGACACCATCCTCCCTCTACTTCACCCACTTGTTCAACCACCCAGCAGCTGCCACCTGCCATACACTGTGAGTTCATCCGATTGGGCCATGAGTCCCTGGAGGACAGACACTGTGACTTATCCCTCATTACACTTCTTGGGCCTGGCTCAGTGCCTGACTTACAATAGGCTTCCCAAACCACTAGATTAAGATTAAGTTGACTACAGGAGCAGTTGTGTTTAGCAAGAGTGCTTTTCAAAACATCATGTTTATCAGAATAACTCTGGTCATTGTTTCCATTTCATATTTCTGCTGTAAAGTCTCAACTAAAAGGTGGAAGCCCTTGCCATTCCGAATGCATTATTCCCTTTGGAGAAACCTAGATGGTGGGGAGTTCTTCCTGGCTGGTTGTCACCACCTTCTGCCCTGGGCGCCCCTGCCTCCAGCCCCCAGGGCTTGCTTCTCTACCACTGCAGGCAGTTCTTAGCCTCTGGGCCTGGAAGCTGGGCTGAGGCCAGCCCTGCAGGCAGCGAGGCAAGCCCACCCATTTTGCATCTGTGCAAACCCAGATGCTAGCAGCAATATTCATCTTAATTTTCTCTTTAAACCCTTGAGTTGCATTATAGCTTCCATTGTGCTGGTGACAGACAAATGCCTTGCAATAAATCAAAGTTAGGGTGACTGATACACTAAACACCTTTGCTTAATGATGTGATTGTTTCTTATCTGCAAAGTAATGTCACTTATGGCTTTGCTATTTATAGTCAATGTAGTGTTAGACCATTTTATGCCCCTGATGCCTCTGTGGCCAGCCCATTAGCTGTGATTATGGACCAAAAGGGGATACAGGCTCTGAAAGATTGGCGAGAGAAGCCTTCAGAGTGTTCAAGTCATCTGTACCCATGGAAGCCGGGCTCCTCGTCCTGAGACTGCCTGCAGTTTGTTGCAGGCACAGGTGAGTAAATAAGACACTGGCTGATAAATCCTGTTTGTGCTCCACTTGTATTAGTACTGAGCATCTTCAGGACAGCAAGATACATATGAAATGTTAAAAAAAAAAAAAAAAAAAAAAAAGGACGAGGGGCTGCTTCTCTCTCTGGCTCAGCCTCCAGCCCAGCAGGGCTCGGACGGGGGGTATGGAGAATGTGGGAGGACAGAGCCTTTGCAAGCAAGTCTCCTGTTGGGCTGGCCCAGGCTCTGCTGTTCATTCATTATTTGCTAAGCTATTTGCCCAAACTATTCTCTTTGAACAGGGTGTCGGTGGGGAGAGCAGACTTCGCCCGGGTCTCCCTGTTCTGCTCTGTCCCCGTGGTGTGAGAGTTGCCGCCAACTTCAAAGGCGGCCCCCAGGGTGGGACCAGGGTCTGGGCTCCTGGGCGGCTGCCTGCTCCTCCTGTGCCAGGCTCCCAGCCCCGAGCTTCTGCACAGGCCCTGCAACTCCCCCTCCCCCCAGTCTCTAGGCTCCAAATAGCCTCGAGGAGCAGGACCCGGAGTGGCTGGCTACCTGGGGAGAAGGAGCACGACAACAGCACTGTAGAAATCCCTCTACAATGTTGGACACCTGGGGGTCAGCTGTGGCCATTCAAAACTGTGCCAGGGCGGGTCTTTCCCATGGCCCAAGGATCCCACTGCCTCAGGAACAACACTTTCATTGGACAAGTAGTGGCTCTGGTGGGTAGAACTGGGTTCTCCAAAAACATATGCTCAAGTTGTAGGCCTGGTACCTGTGAATGGGACTTTATTTGGAAACAGAACCTTTGCAAAGGCAATCAAGGTAAGAGAAAATCATACTGGATTAGGAAGGGCCCTAGTCCAGTGACTAGTGTTCTTATGAAAAGAGGGAGATTGGGGACACAGACTCAGGGGAAAACACCATGTGAAGAAATACACAAGAGGACAGCCTCACGCTGACAGACACAGAGATTGGGGTGATGCCTCTACAAGCTGAGCGATGCGAGGACTGTCGGAAGACACCCGAACCAGGAGAGAGGCGTGGGGTAGGCTTTCCCTTGGAGCCTCCAGAAGGAACAACCCTGCCAACACCTTGATTTTAGACTTCTGGCCTCCAGACCTCTGAGAAAATACACTTTGGTTGTTTTAGGCCACAAGCTTTGTGATAATTTGTGACGGCAGCCACAGGAAACTAATACGGAACCAAATGACTTTGCTGAGCCCTCAACAGATGCCAGGGTAGGCTCTTTGCTGGGAGTAAAGTGACCAGCTCCCAGGCTGCCCACTTGGCTCTCAGGAGGCTCCTCTCTGAGCTGGAATGAGGGCATCAGAACACAGAGGGTTAAAGCATTGCCTGCAGATAAACAACCTCATGCACATTGCATGCTGTGCGTGTATATTTATGTTGCTTATGTTTTATGCCTCCATCCTCAACTCCTCCTGTATACCACGCCATTAATTTTCCTTTGATGTTTTGAAAAGAATGAACTCTGTGTTTCCCTCAGCTGAACATTACCAACCAATGGCACATTCAACCCGTCTAGCCTAGCACATTTTCCTGAGCCAGCAAGGAGTTAGGCTCATCTCTTGCCTTCGTTCCCTAAGTCATGGCAGACTTTGGGCATGGAGCTTGGTAAGTGGATGATATTAATCATGTGTTCAGCATTCATTTGTGGAATCTTTTGCAATTTTCCACGTGCTTTTGCACTGTATGAGTCAGGATGCATCTGAAGGCAAGATACAGGAACCCAGCTAAAAGTGGCACGACTGCCCTGCCCAGAAAGAACTGGTTGAAGTGTTCCAGCAATGGCTCAGTCATGAGCCCAGTGACACCCACAAGGACCCTGGCACCTTCCATCCTTCCATCTAGCATCCTCAGGGGGCATGTACTAGGCTTGGCTCTCTGCAATCCTCGTGTGGCTGAAGACAGAGAAGGAGAGGAGGAGGTAAAAAGAGATAGAAGATGAAAGAGAGAAGAGGAAAAAGTGTCTTTTAGGAAGCTGGCCAACCTTGACGGTTGCACACATATTTCATTTTAACTTAGAGATCATCATTTCACAATAAATACCACTTTATAAATGTTTAAATACAATTTAAGGAGATAAAGCAGAGGCTCATTAGCCACTTGGTAACAGATGAGGAAATTTCAAAATGATCATTACCAAAATTATCAAAAAACAAACAAACCAAAACCCAGCATGGCTTCAGGAGCAGGGCTGAGAAGCATCTTTTGTTAGCAACTACCTCAGTGAGCCAGAGGGGACCTACCACCGGATAGATACAATAGACGTTCAGGAATGGGTTAAAGCAAGCAAGGATAAACATTGGCTCAATATGCTTTCGTATCACTTAAAAGAAGAAATCTATAGTGCTTTTATATCCCCTCTTACGAAAATCACAAATGCTATGAACTGTTAAACCTTTAAACCAAATGTGATGTTTCAGAGTTCTGACACTAACAGGAACATTTTAATTAAAAAGTAAGCTGGTGGGAAGGCTTGTAAAATTCTGTGAAGTAAAAAAGATGTTTTAAACATGTAGGGACCCTTTGGGGGTAGAAAAAAGGGATTTTGCAGTAGTAATAGCTCTATTCCATTTTAATATTTTTGAATGTAGAGGTGTTTTTTAATCCTGTTCTAGAGAAAGCAAGATTTATCCTGATTATGTAGCAGTAACAAATGGTGAGGGAAGCGCTGTAAACTCTAGCATGCTTTTTATTTTTTGGTGATACCTTTCCGCTTCTGGTTGAAACTAGGAATAAATTAAATATGATTGCATGGGACTGCTTTATGCTTATTCAAGAGTGCTTGCCGTTGATGTCGATCCAGTAACAAACCTATTTTTCAAAGGCGGATGCTGGGGCTTGTGTTCATTCTCTGAGTATCCTCAGTGCTAAGCTTATCATTAGGGTACTTTTTGCAGTTCAGACTGAAATTAGCAAGTGTTATTAAAGAGTTTCAGTTATGTGGCTAAGAAATGGCTCCCTCTAGAATGGATGCTCTTTATTCAAACTTTCAATGTCAGTTATCATTGTTAAAGCAGCTTGACCTGGAAGCATGCAGCTAAAATTGTGGGAACTGTTAATGACAGTTTTATTGGGCACTCTGCTTATGGTTCACATTTTGAGGTCTGTATGTAATTGATCTTTCTCCCCTACATGAGAAACACAGCAATAAGCTGGTTGCAGCACCACATTATAGATATAGAGAAATAATAATGATGTCACCTTGAGATTCAAAGATCGTGGAATAGTAATAGTCTCCTAGCTCATTTCTCCCAACTGTGATGACCTCTCCAATACTAAATCTTAACAGTCTCAGCATTATTTTTGAATTATTCATGCTAGCCTTTTCCCTCACTACAAAATCAAGGAAAACGAAAGGATCATGCTCTGTCAGCTCCACAGGTATTTTGGTAAAAATATAAAATGTTATTTGGCATCACAAAAAAGGGGCGATACAGTAGTAATACAGTGATGCAAGTGGCATGCTTACCTCATACAGAAACACACGAACATCCATTCGTAGAAAATAAGAGCAGGTGCATTTCCCCCATCAATTGTGAATTGATCGTTGGCTAATCATGTTGGGGTTAGCTGGATCATGAGAAGTCTATGGCTTTAAATAAAAAGTGCATAATAGGATTAGACTCTATCATCAATCCGCCCCCCAAAT
Organism: Mandrillus leucophaeus; assembly: GCF_000951045.1. Taxonomy (NCBI): domain Eukaryota; kingdom Metazoa; phylum Chordata; class Mammalia; order Primates; family Cercopithecidae; genus Mandrillus; species Mandrillus leucophaeus. Next base: position 233,786 of record NW_012105997.1, on the reverse strand, counting down.
TACACTAATAAGTAACGTCTAGAAATGTGTGCACTCTCCGTGATGGCCAGTTTTAGCCAACATTAAACCTAAGGCTGTTGCTTTTGAAATATCAAATCAGCATATATTTCTTATTTTAATTCAAATTATGTAGAGATAGCAGCTTGACAACTCTCCTACTTTAGCCAGCCTAGAGAATATGGGAGCGCTACAGTTTTATTCTAGTGATGGATCTCATAAAAAGTGCATGTGGGAATAAAATAAAATGCATGTAAATGTAAACTCAGGCAGGTACTCTGATCCATCTGTAGCCCGTGACCTTTAAGTTCATGATGAAAAACAAATGTCAAGCTTTCAGAAGACAGGAGTATCCCTGGCTTGGCTGGGGTGGTGTGTGCTGTTGCGCAGACTGTATTAATTTAGGATGGCATCAATAACCTTGAAATCAGGATTTTGCACTAAAAACCCAGGTTTATGTTTATTCAGAATTCAAAGAAAAAAGGCAACTTTATTTAAAGAGGCCCTTCAGCGGCGAGTGGGCAATTCTCGTTCACCACTCTAGATTTTTGGAGCTGCTGCCGGCTTCCATGGCAACAGATGCTTAAGACTATGAGGACCCAGAGATGTTTCTTAAAGAGTTTTTTTATTCTGCATATAATGCTAATTATAGATGTGCTCTGCTCATTCAGCTAAGTAGGCCACACCTTGAGAGAAACTGTGGTCAGTCAAGACTGTGCCTCGACCAAAATGCCATGGATTCCTTGGGGACTGAGATGAAGTGCCGTTTTGTTGTGCAATGTAGGCTTATTTCCGAATGCATTTTTTTTTTTCCTGTTAAAGAAAGAAACAGTCAAAGAAATCACTCGTTCCCATCGCTGGACTCTAGGCACAAGTGATTTGGCCATAAGTCGTGCCTGGCTGAGCAAGCTCTCCACCACCCCCTATTCTGATGAGAGAGCCCATGGTCATGTACTTGTACTTGCCATGATGAGATTAATAGCGGGTCTGGTAGAGTCACACAGTGTCTTCAAATCATGCAAGGCTGAATTATGCTTAGCACAGATTTCATGTTAAGTATGTTCCATTACATTCCAGTTCTTTAAAACTTGGTGTAATAGGGTTAACTGGCAAAAAAAAAAAAAAAAAAAAAAAAAAAACCATATATATATATATAAAAATAACTGGCATATTGCCTTTTCCACTGCTATGGGGTTCTCAGTCAAAAAAAAAAAAAAAAAAGAGAGAGAGAGAGAAAGAGAGGAAGAGAAAGAGAATCTGAGCTTGTCTCCCCAAAGAAGAACAGCCAGACTCTGTTAGGGCTTGCCCAGGGAGAAGTTAAATGCTTCTTTTGATGTTTGAGAAATTGCCCTGAATTCAAGCCCCACCCATCCTTGTTTGGAAGAGCCCAGCAGCTGGGATGAGAGGCTGCCCCAAGAGGAGAAGAAAGGGCTTCACTTACGTGGAACTGATGCAAGGGGAGCGGCTGTACCTCGGGCCCTTTTACGCCTGCAGGCTGGGGAAGGAAAGGATTTCAGAGGTGAGTAGCGGAGACCAGTCCCTGCTCCCCCACAGTGGTCTGCACATACGATGGCCAGAAACAATACAAAATGTTCAGACAATTGTGAATTTCAGTTAAACAATACACACAATCGTGGGGGCATATTTATACAAAAAAAAAAAAAAATCTTGTTGTTTGTTGGAAATTCATATTTAACTGGGCATCCTGAATTTTTATTTGCTAAATCTGGGGACAGTGAGAGATGATAGCCAGGGCTGAGACGGAGGTGGCTGCCTGAGGACCTGGGCCTGAACCTTGGCCTGACCCTAGTCAGGAAGGTCCTGGGTGAGTCTTCTCCCAATTTCTTGTCTGTCTCCACCCAAGTCACCTGACAAGCAAGTCCTAAAAGTATCTTCATCATCAGTGATTCCACTGCTCAAGACCAGGGACTGCCTGTCACTTAGCAGGCCAAATCTCCGTTCTGGGGTCTAGCATGGGAGTCCTTCCTTGAAGGTAAGACCGAAAGAGCAGTAGCCATGGTCAGACCAGATGCCCTCCAGGGCTCTTTCCCTGCAATCTGCAAAACCTCAGCCAAGACGTTCATGCTCTTTGAGCCTTGAATACCCCATCAGGGTGGGGACCAGCCTAGGGTTGACCAAATGATCCCAAGTAAAACCAAAGCTACTTTGCTTTTACTCCCCACTGAAGAACATTTTCTGGGCCCACTTTCACTTCTTTAATAAATGTTTATTAAGTATCAGCATATGCCAGGATACCTGAATGAATAAAGCAGACAAAAATCACCGCCCTTAGAGAGCTTGTATTTAAGTGGAAATGTTTAGAAAATACATGTAATGACTAAGTCAATGATAGAGGATTTTTGAGGATGAAATGAGCATAGGAAAAACTTAGAGCATGTTCAGGTGGGTGGAGGTTCAGGGCAGGTTGCAGATAAGCAAGTGCAATTTGAAGAAGAGGGTCAAGGAGGGCCTCCCGAAGAAGGTGGGATTTGAGTCTCAAAGGCGGTAGGCAGGTTAGCAAAGGTGCTAAAGGGAACAGTGTTCAGGCAGCAGGAACAGTTGGAGCCCTGGGGGAAACACGTGACTGGCAGAGTTGGGAGAGGAGGAGAGATGTGGTCTGGGTGGTTGGAGGCTAGAGGCAGGGCGTGGAAGGCTCCCTGGACAAGGAACGGAGAGGAGTGGAGTCACAGAGAAGGCTCTGAGCAGAGAATGAAGAGGAGTGAGTCGCAGCCACTCACATGAGCAGGTGACAGATGAGGGTGGAGGTGATGAGAGTCTTGGGCGACTACATTTACCTGAAGCTCCAGCAAACAGGTTTCTCTGCCACACTGAATGAAGCACCAAAAAGAAAGCAAGGTGTCTTAGCCTGGCCTGGTGGCAGGCACCTGTAATCCCGGCTACTCAGGAGGCTGAGGCAAGAGAATAACCTTAACTCAGGAGGCAGAGGTTGCAGTGAGCGGAGATCACGCCACTGTACTCCAGCCTGGGCGACAGAGTGAGACTCTGTCTTCCTGCCCCCTCCAACACAAAAAAAGTGAGGTGTCAAGGATGAGATGCATATTTGTCCTGCCCTTAGCACACATGGATCCTGGAGGGAGAACACAACCAGAAGCCCACAGACCAGGGATCTAAATATTTCAAAAGAAGAAACTGAGTCAGCAAACTTTTAAATAAAATATTGGCTATCCTCCTGCTTTCATAATGATGAAACCAAAAAATATGTGGAAAGCTATTATTTTCATATGGCTGAAAGTTGGCAAAATCTCAGTGGCTGAATGTAATGCTTGTTGTACATGTCTGGAGGTTTTATTCATGGGCCAGCAATGCTTGAATAAGTCAAAAATAAAGACATCCATAATTCATAAATGAGTATATACTTTTTCCATAAAATTTACTTTTCTTGCCTCTTTTCAGTATAATCAATAATTATGTTGTATGAGCAAGATTTTCACATAATTCATCTTTTAACATTAATGTGAAAAAGTGCCAAATTTTGAGTGTATTTTGGTCAAAAATGTACATTAAGTCTGGCACAGTGGCTCACAGCCGTAACCCCAGCACTTTGAGAGGCCAAGGTGAGAAGTTTGCTTGAGGCCAGGTGGGCAATAGTGCGAGACCTCATCTCTAAGAAATGTGTTTACAAAACTAGCCAGGCATGGTGGTGCATGCCTGTGGGCCTACCTACTCAAGAGGCAGAGGCTGAGGCAGGAAGATCACATGAGCTCAGGAGTTCAAGGCTGCAGTGAGCTATGGTCATCACACCACTGCCCTTCAGTCTGGGTAACAGAGCGAGATCCTGTCTCTAAAAATTAACCAAAAAAAAGGAAATTAAATGTAAATTTAGAAAATAAATTTAAATAATTGTTGATATTTTCAAAAAGTATTGCCTCTAAAACATTCAAAATTAGCTGTTAAAAAGCAAAACACAAATTTTAATTATGGAAGTAACTTTAATCAAAGCTAATTTTTTTAAAAAAAATCTTCGAAAATTTAATTAAATCACCTGAAATATTTAGGTAAAAATGAAACTATTTATGATTCTACTGAGCAATGTAACCAGACCAACAAATGCTGTGTTGCTTATATTAAAAAACAGTAGGCCAGGTGTGGTGGCTCAAACCTGTAATCCCAACACTTTGGAGGCTGAGGCTGGAGGATCACTTGAGCCCAGGAGTTTGAGACCAGCTTGGGCAATATAGGGAGACCCCATTTCTACAAAAAATTTAAAAAAAGAATTAGCTAGGGCTGTGATTGTGCCACTGCACTCCGTCTGGGTAACAGAGCGAGACCCTGTCAGAAAGAAAGGAAAGAAAGGGAAGAACAGAAGGAAGGACGGAAGGAAGGACGGATGGACGGAAGGGAGGAAGAGATGAAGGAAGGAAGGAAAGAAGGAAGGAAGGAAGGAAGGAAGGAAGGAAGGGAGGGAAGGAAGGAAGGAAAGAAGGAAGGAAGGAAGGAAGGAAGGAAGGAAGGAAGGAAGGAAGGAAGGGAGGGAGGGAGGGAGGGAAGGGGGAATGGAGGGAGAGAGGGACAGAGGGAGAGAGGGAGAGGGAGAGAGGGGGAGGGAGGGGAGAGAGAGAGAAAGAAGGAAGTTAGGAAGGAAAGAAGGAAGGAAGGAAGGAAGGAAGGAAGGAAGGAAGGAAGGAAGGAAGGAAGGGTGTCTCACTTCATGTAGGTTATAACTAGACCTACATTTATGCAAATTTGAGACTACGCATTGCTTAATATTGTCAGCCATGGTTCCTCAGCAACCACATGCAATTGTTGTGGACCCCGTGCTCACCAGAGCAGATCTGGAATCACATATTAGATCATGAAGACAAGTAAGAAAATGGACACTAGGCAATTCTGGGAAGTGATACTTCATTACACAAGAATCTATTGTAACCTTGCTTAAAAGAAGGGTGTGAGAAGTTAATACGTTTGTCTTTGCTCTTCCCTACTCAGGTCCCCCTTACATACAGAGGCAGCATCTGTCTCCCACGGAGCAGCTCCACCACAAACCTCTGTGGTACTGAGACAATGGCACAGGGCGGGTGATTTGTCTGTGTAGGGGGGGTTGGGGGGGTGTTCCCAGGGCCCGAGTGTCATCAGAATCCAGAGCAAATGTTTCAGGGTCCTGCCTTGCCAGCACCAAGCCCTGCTTCATGACGACTTAGAAACCCGTATGTTCTTGCCTAAATGGCATGTGTATGTGTGTGCACATACGCCTGCAGTAAGAGGGACCCTGTAGGGAAGGAGTCCCCCTGAGAGCCTCCCCCTTTGGGCAAAGTCTAAGGGCAGTGGCCCCTGGAAGAATGGACTTGCCATCCTCTAGATGGGGATGCCGTGGGTGAAGTAGCTTTGGGTGGGGATGTACAGATCGGGAATTCAGATGTGGAAATGTTGACTTCGAGGTGTCTTTTGGTTATCCGGAGGAAAGTAGGCAGGCAGCTGTATAAAGGAGTCTGGATTTTGAGACAGAAATCTCAGCAGGAGATAACAGATCTGTGAGTCATTAGTGGGTGGATGTCCTATGATGCCTTCTGCCTGGAAGATACCACAAATGGATGAGTGTGGATGTGAAAGAGAGAGTCCAGGGGCTGGATCCTAGGGCACGAAACCCAAAGGCTGGGGACAACACCCATTAGGATAAATACTAACAACAACAACAACAAAAAAAACCAGTAAACAACAAGTGTTGGCAAGGACGTGGAAAAATTGGAACTCTTGTGCATGGCTGGTGGGAACGTAAAACAGTGCAGCTGCTATCGGAAACATTATGGCGGTCTGGGCATGGTGGCTCATGCCTGTAATCCCAGCACTCTGGGAGGCGGAGGCAGGCAGATCACCTGAGATCAGGAGATCAAGACCAACCTGGCTAACATGGTGAAATCTTGTCTCTACTAAAAATACAAAAATTAGCCAGGCATGGTGGCACACGCCTGTAGTCCCAGCTACTCAGGAGGCTGAGGCAGGAGAACCACTTGAGCCCAGGAGGCAGAGGTTGCAGTGAGCCGAGATTGTGCCTGGGCGACAGAGTGAGACTCTGTCTCAAAAAAAAAGAAAACATGATGGCAGTTTCTCCAAAAATTAACTATATGATCACCATATGATTCAGCAATGCCACTTCTGGGTATATATACAAAAGAACTGAAAGCAAGAACTCAAACAGATATTTGCACATTCATGTTTACAGCAGCATTATTTGCAATACTCAAAAGATGGAAACAATCCAAGCATCTGCTGATGCATGAATGGATGCACAAACTGACGCATCCACACAGTAGGATATTATTCCACCTCACAAAGGAAAATGACACATGTGACAATATAGAAGAATCTAGAAGACATGCTAAGTGATATTCTCCAGACACAAAGGGACAAATACGGTATGATTCCACCAAATGAGGTCCCTCGCCATCAAATTCTTAAAGTCAGAAAGTTGAAGAGTGATCGCCAGGGGCTGGGGAGAAGGGGAATGGGGAGTTATGGTTTAATGGGGACAGACTTTCCATTTTGCAAGATGAAAAAGGTCTGGAGATGGATGGTGGTGGTGGCTGCACAACATTGTGAATGTGATGAATATCACTGAACTACACACTTAAAAATGGCTAAGATGGTAAACTTCATGTTATGTATATTTTACCACAATTTATATGCTAAAATAGAAAGAGATTTAAAAAAGGGTTGAAAGAGTTGAAGAGTCGGGGGCAAGGTCAGGGACAATTGACAGGGACAGAGAAGGAGGAACCAGCAGCAGTGTGACTCTGGCCAAAGTCACGCTCCTCCCTGCAGGCCTGCAGCTCCCTGTCCAGCTCAGAAAGTCTCATGGCATGTTGCACCAAGCGGATGTTACTCCTGGTCATTGTCATTCCTTGAATGTCCTCCAACTTTGGACTTTGGATCTCAGTCACTGTCCACTGCACTCACTCCTTCCACCTCAGTCAATAAGTCACTCTTCCTTTAACCCACTCACTCATCATTTCAATACTTGTGTGCAAAGAATTCTAAACTTCACTCTCTTGTGCCTTCCTAATATGTTCAGTTTTGTCACCTCCTCCCTGCCACCCAAATGGCAGATTATTTCTTTTCAAAATGAATGGTGCATGAATGAATGAATGAGGTGGTCCGTGAATAAGGAAGTGTCTTTTTGCTCTTCTCAAGTCTGCTTTTGACATTATCATGCCCATGGTTGGGGCTTGCCCGGTAGAAGGAAGAGCAGAAGGACATGGGAGAAGAGAACAAGAGTGCTAGTTAGTAGATGTGGGGTCTTGCTCAGAAATAATAAGTAGAGTGAGTGTTTCTCAGGAGGTTAATGCACCACACATTTCAGTATCTGAATGGCAGCTCTTATTTAAGACTATATAGATGTGAGGAAAATGAATGCCTGCCTTAGTTCTCTTCAGAGATTGTCAATGAATCTATGTGTGGCATGTCTAGACCCATGGGGACATCCTTAAGACATAGTCCAAGGGCTGAATTTTAACATGGGGTCTCAGGTTATATGGTCTGAGTTACACACAGGGGAGGAGTGGGTTAAAATGGTCAACACATTTGTGAAATGATCCTTAATGCTTTTAAGTACCAGCATGTGGTGGTATATATTATGTGTCAACTTGACTGGGCCACAGGTTGCCCAGCTATTTGGTTAAACATTATTCTGGGTGTGTCTGCAAGGGTGTTTCTGGATGAGAAATACTCAAATTTATAGACTGAGTCAAGAAGATCGCCCTCCCCAATGTGGGTCAGCCCCTTTCGATCCACTGAGGGCCTGAATGGAAAATAAAAAAGACTAAGTTCTCTCTGCCTGGCTGTCCTTGAGCTGGGATGTTGGTCTTCTCCTGCTTTCAGATTTGGACTTGGACTAGAACCACATCACCAGCTCTCCTGGATCTCACACCTATAAACTCAGACTGGAACTTACACTATCAGCTCTCCTGGGTCTCCAACTTGCCACCTGCGGACCTTGGGACTTCTCAGCCTCTGTAATTGCAGAAGCCTATTCCTTATAAGAAGACATAAATCTCATTATATACGTATTATTATATATACGTACAGTCATGTGCCATAACATTTCAGGTAATGAGGCACCTCACATACAACAGTGATTCCATAAGAGCATAATGAAGCTGAAATGTTCCTATTGCTGAGTGATATTATAGCTTGTCACGATGTCACAGCATAAGCACTTTATTTTTGAAATCAATGTAGTGTAGCCTGAGTGTACAATGTCTATAGGCCTACAGTAGTGTGCAGTCCCGTCCTAGGCCTTCACATTCACTCACCACTCACTCACTGACTCACTCAGAGCAACTTCCTGTCTTGCAAGCTTCATTCATGGTTAAACTCCCTATACAGGTGTCTTATTTTTTATCTTTCATGCTGTATTTCTACTGTACCTTTTCTACGTTTAGATACACAAATACTTATCACTGTGTTACAGCCGCCTACTGTATTCAGTACAGTCCCATGCTGTACAGGTCTGCAGGCTGGGAGCAATAGGCTGTACCACACAGGCTTGGTGTGGAGTAGGCTACACTAGGTGAGTGTAAATGCACTATGATGTTTGCACAAGGATGAAATCACCTAACAACCCATTCCTCAGAATGTATCCGTTAGTAAGCAATGCATGACTGTACACACCACACACACACACATACACACACAATTACAGGATATATAGATATAACAGAACCAATAGGATATATATTATTTTTCTGGAGAACTCAGACTCATACACAGCATAACTGGTGGAGGTTTTATGTTGTAGTTGTGGTTGGCATTAATTCCCCAGTTATCATAATGTATGGAATTTTGATGGAGAAAAAAGTGCCCGATGCCCTCTGTGACCATGTCCTAGCACCTTTTAAACCGAGGAGCTGCTTGCACCAACATGACTCCGACGCTTCACAGAGCATGTTCACTGCCCAGGGACTCACATCCACATGGTCAAGGTGGTGTCAGGCTGGCAAAGCAAAATCATTGCTATTTGACTTTCAACTGTGAAATTTTGCAGTCATATTATGAGTAGTTCCCCTTCACAATTGTCTGGCTTACAAACTCCTGGGAAGGTGAGAATGATTTAGACTTTATGGGGAGTATGCTAGGTTAATCATAAGAACTGGGCTGCTGTGAAGGCCGGTGGGGCATTGACAGATGGTGTTCGCTTCTCCCTTTCTGATTTTCCTTATTTGCAGCCTGACATTTTTAAAAAATAGATTTGCTTGGAGTTTTTGCACATTTACGAAATCCATTTGAAAACTTGATGGTTGGAGAATGGAAATGATTTTGTGGTTGGGAAAGATTGTCCACAGATGTCTTAAAAGGTAATGGAATGGTTGCTAATTCTGCCTTCAGCAAGAGCCACAACGTCCTCCTATTAAATAAGCCAGCCCAGTTTAAGAAGAATTAGATGAAATCAAAATATAGGATCCACATCTGCCCATACATGGCAGCTTTTAATCTGCACGGGCGTTAGAAGTGGCGCAGTGACGGGAGGGCCAGCTCCAGGGAAAATCCTTCTGCTGCCTGGTGGAACTGCCATTTTCAAATGGAGTCCCGATTTTAAAAAAAGAAATTTAAAAATTAATTAGCAAGGGTCAATAATTACTGTATTACCATAGCTATAACATACAATTTTTTGGCCCATACATTTGGGGAAGGAAAACGCATTTGATAAACAATAGCCATTCTCTGAAGCCTTTCCTCGGAAGGTTTTCCTAGCTAGTTGGAGTGAGGTGGCCATTGCCATGTTTCCTGTGTTTTGTAGAGCCAGTCCTATCCATCTTTCACAGCAAGAAAACCTGGAGTGATCTCCCACATCCTTCTTAGGCTCAAGAACCTGCGCTGGCTCACTATTAACCACTGCATCAAGTTCAAACACTTTCTTGACTTCCTGATCCCTGCAGGTGCCCCTCTGGCATCTCCACTTTCAACTTAGTCTGATTTTCCACTCCTCCACTCCTTCCTGAGTCCACCCTAGTTCCCCCTCTGCTCCATGTTGAGTCCTGATTCTTCTAGGATGCCTTCCCCAGCCATCCCAGCCTATGGAGTTTAATTCTCAGTTCCATTTTAGAATTATCTTTGCGTTGTTTCATGGGTTCCTTCTTTCATGTTTTCATTTGTCTGACAGATGTTTATTCAGCACCTTCTAGCTGCAGAAATAATTGCATACCAGTGTAATGTCTGCAAAAAAAAAAAAAAAAAGACTTGCATTGGGGGCCAATGATAGGGGTAGCATAGAGCAGACACGATGCTGGTGACATTTCACAAAGACCTGGCTCTCCAGGGGAAGGGCGGGTTCCATGAGATGCAAAATAGGCCACTACATACCAGGTCTGGAGGTCAGGAGAGAGGTGAGCACTGGCTTTTGAAGTTATTATGAGAGAAATCAATGATTGATATTAAAGCATTTGAACAACTCTAAAGCACTACATGAGGGTTATAAGATTCTACACCTAGTGCTGTGTAATCCTTTCCAAAGGAAGCTAACTATTTGAACCCCTGCTGTGGTTAGGGGTTACTGTGGTGGGCATTTCCACTGACATTATCACAGTCAATTGCAAGCCTTCCTAGTAAGTCAGGTATTATCATCTCCATTTCACAGACAATAAAACTGAGGCTCTGTATAGCTAAGAAATGTGCTAAGGCCACAGAGCTAGGACATGATGGAGCTAGGATGCCTCCAGGTTCATCTTTGGAGTTCCTCCTGGGGTGCAATGCGTCTTCTCGTGTCGTGCCACCAAAACAAACTGAGGAATTTAATCATTTAAAGGTTATTTTTGGCTCCATAACAAATGCAAGTTGAGGTCTGTTGGCAGAGTCTGGCTCAAAGGAAGCTACAATTCATCAGTTCCAATCACTGAACAAAGAGTTCAGGGACAGCCTGAAAACACTGGATGCTGCTATTGACCCTGGGTGGAGAGGGAGTGGGAAACACGCCTGGAAAAATTGGCATTTGGTTGCTAATTAAAACATTTTTAAAGATCTTATTATCAAAATACCTATTGAGGTGGACATTCAAATCATTTTACTTACGGCTTATGGATCACTTTGCTTAAGAACGGAGTAAAACGTGGATGCATGAACATTTTGTGAAAGTGTCATCATTAAACTGCGTCAGATGATGTGTCCATTGTTTTCATTTCTCTGTTATTAAGGGTTTAGGGAAAAAAAATTCAAAAAGAATTTTAAATAAACTCCCAAACCTTCAGTTTCCAAAATGAGATTTAGAAGTTTTGTCTTGGAAAATACATACTTTGCAGCGATTATTGGATCATTTTGATTTCTGGGGACATGATTTAGAAGCACTACATTTGTGGAAAGCGCGTGTTTAACACCTTTGTGGTTTGAGGGTCCCCTCATCTTTCTTCATTTTCCCTGCTCTCTTGTCTTTGTGCTGATTTTTCATCAAACCCAGTGGCACAGGAACCAGAGCCCGCTCCCATCACTCTCCGGGTGCTTCTGTCTCTAAGTGCCCGTTTTCTCTTCTGAACATCATGATGTCATCTATCAAACTTCTAAACAGGTTCCCACTTTGCCTTCTAAGGCTGAGTCTTGGTGCTTCATTTTCCACAGCAATCCCAGTATTAGAGAACAATTAATGATGTCCGCTTACCGGCATCATTTTTGAAATAGTTTCTGTTACTGAGAATCTTTGCAGGAGAATGACAAAGGTGCAAACACAGACCTTTTCTCAATAAGCTTCAGAACCAGGATGGGCCTTTTGATAAATGCTTTCTGGTAGTTGTCTTTAAGGGGCTAATTTTTCAAGCTTAAAGAGGGAGAGAGAGAGAAAGATCTTCAATTTTCCAGGTAACTAATGACTTAAATGGAAGAAAATGAATAATTTAATAAAAAATATTTTGGCATGTCTTAAGTCATGTACATTTGATTCCTGTACCAGGTCCCTCCCTCCGTGATGAGCAAAGGTATTTTCATTTGGCAGATTAGGCTATTTTTGAATTCTACTTATTATACTAAATTGAACGCCATATTATGAAATCCATTTCAACTTTTATGGACATCCCTGCCTCCTCCAGGGGCTTCTTTGGGCATTTGGTTTATTGGGGAAGAGTCATTTATTCCCTGCAACGATGCCCACGGTGCTGGCACATTACAGCAAAGAAAATAAGCCACAAAATTCAAGTTCTTATTGCAGACTAGTATCAACTTACATGATTTTTTAAAATAATGGAAAACGTTAGAATACGACATCCTAGGGAAGGATAGAAGATTCTTGCATATCTAATCAAAATGTTATCATCCCCAAAACATATTCATCATATGACCTTTGTCAGCTGCTTCATAGTAAAGAAATCCTTTCAAAAAGGCAGAAGTTTCAAACGGAGCTTTACGGGCTGGAAGAAATTCACAGAAAAGAAATTGCATTTTCAACCAGAGAGCCTCAGTGCTAAGACTGCACTGGGGAGATCACTATGACCCTCTTGCCGTTGTCTTAAACTGTCAAAGTTTGACTCCTTTTGGATTTTTGAACAATTCAAAAAAGATCCTTTCATAAACAGTTTCATAAACTACGACATATCTAATTCCTGGGCTTTGAACGTGGAGCTGAGTACAGCACAGGGAGCCTACTGAGAATTTCTCCTGAAACCATAAAGCAATCTAGGAGGTGAGTTACCACGCTGTTGACACAGGGAATGGAAATGGAAATTCTCTGGGAGTCTCTTCCACCCCGAGTTCTACGTGCTGCTTTGCCTGATACTTGTTGATTGGTGTCGTATATCTTGATGTTAGTATCCCATTTCAGAAATGTTCTGACATTATCTATTTGGAAGTTCGAAACACAGTGTAAAACTCCCAGTGCATTTGAGCACAGGTTTCAGTACAGCAATCACAATGCCCATTTCCACTGATGCAAGATGCAGGTTTGAACCACATTCCAATAGACTCCATTCCTAAGTCGATAGAAATCTGAAAGTCTTTCTGTGGCTAGCAGGGTTAGGAGGGGCTGACTCCTTCCTTCCCGAACACCACCTCATTCCTCTTATCAACTCTCCCTAGTGCTCGGCAACCAGGGGGCTGTGGCTGTGGAATATGTATGAAGAACAAATGATCAGGAAAAATGAGGTGGAAAAAATTTTTTAGATAGCAGAACTGAAAGGAAATGAAACAATGAGGATTTGAAAAATGCAATTGAATACAGGTTTAACCATTAAAAATGATTGCACGTCTCTAAAAGAGAGGAGAAATAAAATGGCTGGAATGTGTTTACTTTTTTAAAGATTCAGGCTCAGTTCACAAATGGCAAAGCACATTGAATCAAAAGTGACCTTTTGCATTACTAGAATCTAGAGATTTTATTCATCTAAGAACCCACTGTACTTTGAATTAGCCCGTGGACTTACTAGCATGGGGTGACCAGAAAAACTGTTAGATTGCTGATCCTAAAATCACCTTTAAGTGCATATTTAGACTTCTTCCAATTTATTTTTATCACACAAGCATGTGTAGATGCCAAGGAGAATCCTCAGTTACTATGTCTAGCTTGTTAATAATCAAGTTATATTTTTCCAGTCATTGGCATTTTCAAATGCTGCAAATGAAAATCAAATTTGCAAATGTGACACATTCAGGGAAACTGTATCTACTATTTCCTTCTCAGACAAAGAAAGACAAGTTTTTAATCAGCAGTCAACTCTGCAGTCTTTGGAGTTGGTTTAAACTAAGTCAGCAACTCTGATTCTTTTATTTGAAGAACAAATAGCAGGATAAAATTCCTAAGCCCTAGAAATATACCATCATAACTTGCCACCCAAAGATTTCAAATTCCTCAATTGAAAAATGCTAACACAGTCTTTTCTCTGTCTCCCTCTCTTTGTCCTTCCTCCCTTCCCTCCTCCCTCCTCTCTCTCTCTCTCTCTCTCTCTCTCTCGTCTTTCCTTCTTCCCTTCCCCTCCCTAATCCTGTGTTCTTAGGAATTGGGAATATTCTTAGGAATATTGATGCTAGGAGATCAGTAATTTTTTGTAAGGTTTGGTTCTGTCCATTTCATAGCTGAGTAGCCTTAGACAAGTAACTTGACCTCTGTAATCCTTATTTTCCTCTTATAAAATGGGTATAATGATACTCATCTCACAAAGCTGTGAGTTTTTTTGTTGCTGTTTTTGTTTTGCTTTGAGGTGGAGTCTTGCTCCATTACCCAGGCTGGAGTGCAGTCGTGTGATCTTGGCTCACTGCAACCTCCACCTCCCAAGTTTCAGCAATTCTCCTGCCTCCGCCTCCCAAGTAGCTGGGACTAGAGGCACACATCATTATATCCGGCTAATTTTTGTATTTTTATAGAGATGGAGTCTCACTATGTGGGTCAGGCTGGTCTCAAACTCCTGACCTCAGGTGATCTGCCTGCCCTGGCTTCCCAAAGTGCTGGGATTACAAGCGTGAGCCACTATGCCTGGTCAGAGCTGTGAGTTTTAGAAGGATGACACATGTGAAAACACACAGCACTGAGTGTCTACACACAGGAGACCCTTGTGTTGTTCCAGACTCTTGGTCATAAATAACAGAAACCCAGCTCACTGCTGTTTATTCAAACAAGAGAATTTGTTGTCACAGAGAAATGAGAAGCCCAGGGGTGGCTTTACACTCATGATCAGATCTGGTCATATCCAGGGGCTTGACAATGTGGTTTGGGCTCTGTTTCTCTCTATCTCCATGCAACTTCCCTCCCTGAAAAGATGGCCACCGGCAGCCCCAGAGCCACATGGTCCCTGCTTTGTGCCCCAGCAGGAAAACGCACCTCCCTGCAATAACTGTACACCCACTCGGGCAGGAACTCTGATCAGTCCACCACTATGGCCAATGGGAGATTTGCTGTACACAAAGAGACAGTAGAGCTTGCAGGTAAAAGCCATCAATGTCCCCTGTGAGGCCCAGTAAATGTCAGCTCTCATTCTCCTATGGCTGCTACTCATCAAAGAAGCAATAAATCATAAATGACTCTAACACCTACTGCTGTGTGATCTTACCAAGTTACTCAACCACTCTGTTTCCTCATTTCTAAAGCTGTGATCATGACAGTACTTACCTGATAGGGTTGCTGTGAGGATGCAGAAAGAGGATGGGTACAAAGCACCTAGCCCAGAGTCTGTCACTTAAAAAGTCATCGTCATTTTCAAATATGGTTACACATTTTTTTCCCATGGGGATGCATCCTGAGCGTTGGGCAATTTCATCATCTTGTAAACATCACAGCAGACTTACGCAAACCTAGATGGAGTAGCCTATCGCTCTCAGGCGGCACACCTTCGTGTACTGAACACAACAGGCTATTGTATCGCATGGTATTTGTGTATCTAACCATACCCAAGCCTACACAAGGTAATATATTGCACTACGACATTATGATAGCTACAACTTCACTACGTGATAAGAATTTTTCAGTTCCATCATAATCTTATCGGTACCACCGTGGTGCAGGCAGTTCATTGTTGACCAAAACATCCTTATGTGGCGCATGACTGTATTATCATTAATTTCTACAAGTCCTATCTTTCTAGTTCTTTAGTATCTTAATGAATCTCCAATAAATGTGCTAATTAAGATTAATTCCTAAGACAAAGAACCAAGGCACAGACTTGCCAATGCTTTAGCTTGGCCTTGGGGCAGGGACAAGGCTAGGAGAGTGCCCTGCGTTGGCACCAAGTTGTCTCACTGTCCAGCCTCATGAAATGCATCCCCTTGTCAACAGCCTCCCTGGAAAGCTCCAATGCACAGAGTCAGATCCACCGGGCACTTATTTACTGGCCAGAAACTCCCTCTACTGCTTTGCAGAAGATGGAGCTGCAGGAAGCAGAGTACCCCCAGCCCCCTCCTCACCAGGGCCTCCCCAACCCAAACCATACACAGCTGGTAGACGAAGAGTTGCGAAGACTTAAGGTGAGACAGCATGTGAGTATGCAGTGCTCAGCACACAGGGCTCAGGGGCTGGCACACAGCAGGTGCACCATCCCCGTGAACAGGGAGGATACAGACTTGGTGGCTTACTACCAAATGGTGATCCTGCCCTTCTCACCCCTTTCCCTTCATTCCTGTATCAGACCTGTTCTCCAGACCATGTGGGTGCATGTGACCGTGGCTGGGAAAGCACCTCATTCCCCTACCCACCATGATTAGTCCAGAGCTTGTCCTAATCATCCATGGTAGACCAATTGGAGTCCTTCCCTAAGATTCTTTTTGGGGGAAGTTGGGAGACAGCTTTGATGTGGTTTGATACACCAATACCATTGTGTATTTCAACTCTGGGGGCACAGAGCTGAAAGGATGTAAGCCTGGCTCCTGGGTGGGTAAAGCCTGCCTGGAGTTGGGGAAGATGAGAAGAGGAAGGCCTGCGGAGGGCCCAGAGAATGAGAGCTGAGCCCAGCTTCTGTGCCCTGGACTCCTCCTGCCTTTCCTTCTCTGGGCTGTAGTTCACTTTCTAATAAAGGTTCCTGTGGGGGTGGCGGCTTTGTTGTGGTCCTCCTTCACCTGCACCACGAGGAGTACCAGCAAAGGCTGCCCGACATGCCCTCACCGAGAAATGAGCACCCTCGGCTTCACAACTTTCCCCTACCCCTGCCAGGAATGAAGATGCTGTCCTATTCCTGTCCATTGGGCTCCTGGACAAAGAAGGGAGGGTCTCTCGTTTCCAGGGGCTGCTGATCAGACAGATGGAGGGATCATTCTGAAGACCTCAGTGTCTGTCATTCCCCACTCCCAGATTGAGTGGGGTTATCTCAGGCCAAGAGACAATGGGACAGACGGCCCCGGCACCAGCCCCAGCACCAATTCTGCCACTCAGGTGGTGATCACTCTCCCACATTTGTCTCCTGTTACTTTAAACCAGTGGTTCAGTGCACTAGGCTGGATTGAAGCAGTTACCCTGGAAGGAAATACAGCCACTTTTCCTTTCTAAATTTGTGTCTTGGTACTGAGACAGAACCCTTAGTGTGGCTGTTTTTCCTGCCTTAATTTCATGTGTGGTTTCCCAGTCAGAAGCAAATGACAGCAAATCACAATCTCAGCATCACAATCCCCACGTCTGTTGCTTTAATTTCCAAGTCACAAAAGCATGGGCGCTTCTGGTTCGTCCCAGTGGGGCAGGGGAGGGGGGAGACTCACTTCCTCCTAGCGACCCAGGTGCATACTCCCCAGCTCTTCACACCACTTAAAAGATTCTGCCCAAACTGCCAACCATGTGTTACAAACAAAGCCCTTCCCGAAAATGGATCAAAAACACTTTGTAATGAGTGTAGGAGCCGGTTTAAAAAGGCCCAACATCAAACAAAATCCCAGTCCTGAGTCGCGGACACTCAAATAGCCCCTCCCAGGCTGGGAAAACATCCTCCAGAGCGCTTCCATTTGTGTGAGTAGTTCTCTAAGCCAACGTATCCAAATACATATACCCGATGAGTGGACTTTTTTTCTTTACATTCATTATATACATTCCTTGGATAGTCAATTGTCTAAAGTTGCAACAGTTTGGAGGGAAGAGCTATATAAGGTTTGCAATGATCTTTGTCCACCAATTACTGGACAACCGGATCCAAATTCCACAAATAGCCGTGGTTCTTCACCTAAGTGGTGCTTCTCCCGCTAGACATCCAGTGCCATGCATTTTCTCTTGCAGATCTTTCCTTGCATCACTCCTCCAACCCCAGCAGACATCCTGGCTGAGCTTGTTTTCTCTATAAGGGGCTACACTGCACACTGGGGCGCTTGAGAAGGGCTTGATGGGCCGGGCACGTTGGCTCACGCCTGTAATTCCAGAACTTTGGCAGGTCGAGTCGGGTGGATCACCTGAGGTCAGGCGTTCAAGATCAGCCTGGCCAATATGGTGAAACCCCGTCTCTACTAAAAATACAGACAAATTAGCTGGGCATGGTGGTGTGTGCCTGTAATCCCACCTACTTGGGAGGCTGAGGCAGGAAAATCGCTGGAACCCGGGCGGCAGAGGTTAGTGAGCCAAGATGGCACCATTGCACTGCAGCCTGGGCGACAGAGAGAGACTCCAATTCAAAAAAAGAAAAAGAGAAAAAAAAAAAGAAAAGGGCTTGCTGCAGGGAGAGTCAGCGCAGGGAGGGGCCTCCTTTGCACTCCCACTGCCCCTGCACATCTCCTGGGTAGAGCACTGCTCCAGAGAGCAAACTGTTTCCTTATCTGTGCGCCATTCCACTACAAGCCCCACAAGGGCCTGCGTAAATCCACCTCCAGGCCCTGCACCCACAAACTGGCAAAGGAAGTTTCAGGAAAAGTCTTTCGAATATAGGAGTCTTTGGGCTGCCTCTGGTTCATTTCCTTAGCAATTATCCTTCCTGCCCTTCTTGACACAAACGGGCCTGAAGGCTTCCAGATCTCAACAGGAGCTCCCAGGGGCTCCTGGCAGGAGGATGTTCTGCCTCTCTGGAGGAATGCAAGAGCCAAGGAGCCCCTCCTGTTTTAGTTGCACCCCCATCCCCTTTCTCCACCCTGCACCATTCCCTTACCCTCTGTGTGAGGCAAAGCCTGAAGTCCCTCCTTCCCGCCCTTCCTCCTGCCTGAAGTCCCTCCTTCCCGCCCTTCCTCCTGCCTGAAGTCCCTCCTTCCCGCCCTTCCTCCTGCCTGAAATCCCTCCTTCCCGCCCTTCCTCCTGCCTGAAGTCCCTCCTTCCCGCCCTTCCTCCTGCCTGCTCATGGATTACACTCCCTACTGCAGTTACACCACAATGCTTCTGCCATGCTGACAACTAGTGTCACACAGGAGTGTAATCAGAAGCACCTGGCACCCAACCCCGCTACTGATGGCCCTCACCTTTTCATTTCAGGCTTCTTCCTCCAGAGTGCTTGAGGCTCCCTGGCCTCCTGTCCTCTCCCAGGTCCAAGGCGCTGACTCCAGCTCTTGGCTCCAACGTTTACAGGAACACTGGGGCTAAGAAAATCAATTGTGTTAATCAGCAAAGCCCTCCACCAGAGATGCTATCCTAAAAGCAAACCATATGTAAAACACTTAAAGTGGGGAGCTCTGTAATATGTTTCTTTTGTTACACGACCATCACACATTTGTCCGGAGTTTGGGGCTTTCAAACCACATAAGGTTTTATGTGATCGTTATAAAATCCTTTCATTTCCCAAAGGTAGGGTAGTAAGGATTAAGGTTGACTACTGAAGACAGCTTTGTTGTAAATGGTCTCTAATGTCACAAAAGTAGCTTGGGAAGACAGGCTTATTAAACAAATTTCTTGGGTTGCAAATCATTAGAAGCAATCGCATGTCATGTTCATTTGCTTAACCCAAAAGGTATCTATTTGGATGTTTAAAGAAACTATGCAAATTAACATTGTTCCCAGTGCCCACAAGAAAGCTGGCTGATCTTAAAGGAAATCCAGGGAGCTCCTTGAAGAAGTCGGAATGGAGTTGAGCACACCCTTTTGCGGTTTTCCCACCTCTTTTGTAAAACGTTCTTCATAGGAATCTGTGTCTGGAGAAAAAGGGGTTGTGATTTGTTAATCCGAAGATGGGAGACCTCAAAGGAATCTCACCCAACTAGTCCTGCGCTGTCATCCTATCAACAGAGAAGTCAGGGGTTGCTCAGTGAGGGGTACGGCTGGCACCACATCTGAGCCTCCCTGTCCTGTGTTCCTTACTCTTCAGTGGACCCGGTGACCTCCTCGCTTTGGAGCCATCCTGTGTTCCTTTAACAGTAGGATGAACACGCAGGCGATGATGAGATTGTAATGGGACAAGGGGGAGAGGCGTGGGGGAGCTCTTGATGAAAACGTGGGTTTTTGAAATTACCATGATGAAGGGAGGAGCTTGCACCAGCAAGTGTAGGGAGTGTGGGTTTGAGTTCTGCTCATCGGACAGCGTAAGCGGTCACATCCTTGAATCCTGGTCTTTTGCAGGCCAGTCATTGGTCAGGTGGTGGCCTTTTCCCTCTTGCCCCTCTGCGCTGAGACCCACATTCGGCTCCTGATCTTGGAGCCCTGACACAGTCCTTACCACTGAAGTAGCTGTGGCCCTTCATATAGTCCTTCCTACCACACCAGCAACGGGACTGAGTCCTGTCAGTGGAGCCAGGGCCAGGTCCACACGTCTCCCCGGGAAGCCAGCACTTTCTCTCGTGGACCACCTCCCCATTCCCACAGGGCCCTCCTAAAGGGCCTTTGGATGACCACATTGGCCTTTCTTTCCTAGGGTGGGAAATGAGAGATGCTAAGACGGGCCAGTCTCTTTTTCTTAAGAGTTTAGGGATTCGTCTGAAAATATTATTCAGATAAACGTATGAGTCCTGTGTTAACTGCAAAACTACTTAACAGCACACTTGTTAGAATACTGGTCGGCACTCTGATTCCATTTCGGCATTGTTTTTCCTTTGGTTCTATTGGGATCCTGGTTCTAACTGGGTCCTGGTAGTAACAGGCTGTAAGCGGCCTGGTGTATAGCATCATTTCTTAGTAGTATGGTGTGGTGCTGGTGGTTTATTTTCCCTATGCACACATGCCCTAATATGGAAGGATAGTTTGTATACATGCACGGTACATGATCATAAGACTCCTTTACAGAGTATGCAACTGAGGATTAGAGAAGTCAGATGAGTTTCCCAAAGTCTTACAGAAGGCTGATAGAAAAAACCAGAGCCAAGGCCAAACATGTTTCATCTCTCCTTCCACATTAGTTTAAATGTGAATGGCTGCTTGGAACACAGTATTGAGAAGGATTCCAAGGCTGTGTCCAGGCTCGGTGGGGAAAAAGTGCCTTGATTTGACCATTATACTGTGTACTCAGGGCCTAGTTTATCTTCCACAAGCAGCCATTTAAAACATGTCTCATCCAAGGAACGGTCCAGGGTGGGGAACCTCAAAGGATCAATGATGCAGCCTGTATTGTCACCAGGGCACATCCCAAAGCAAATCCTGCTGAAGTTCTCCTCTGAACAACCCTTATCACTCATGCTAATATGTTGGATCCTGCAAGTCACAAATACGAAGGTATGAGCATTGGCCAAATCCCAGCTAGGAAGCTACACTGGGAAGGCGAAGACCCCTTTCCATTAAGATAACAAACAGAACTTAGAAGGCCCATAGCAATGGTGCCTTAGAGCATGTGGGCATCGGATGGGATCCTTGAAACGGCCAAGAGGTGTGTGACCTCTCTGAGGTCTCCAGGGATGATACTACTCCCTGGGGTGGTTATGCCAACCATGTTAGAGACAATGGTTTCTGTACCCATTGCCTGGGGCTGCCATAATAAAGTGCGGCACACTGAGTGGCTTTAAACAACAGAAACCTATTGTCTCACACTTCCGGGGGCCAGAAGTTTGAAACCAAGGTGTGTTAGGACCCTGCTCCCTCCGAAGGCTCCAGGGAGGAGCCTGTCCTCTTCGGCTTCTGGCGGCTTGCAGGTGCAGCCCTCCAATCCTCCTCCCCAAGTGGCCTTCTGCCTATAAGGAC
Organism: Mandrillus leucophaeus; assembly: GCF_000951045.1. NCBI lineage: Eukaryota > Metazoa > Chordata > Mammalia > Primates > Cercopithecidae > Mandrillus > Mandrillus leucophaeus. The sequence goes on along the minus strand of NW_012105997.1, from coordinate 212,383 downwards.
ACGAGTCCTACTGGATGAGGGGCCCACTAATTGATGGCTTCATTTTAACTTGTTACCTCTGTAAAGTCCCCATATCCAAGTATGGTCACACTGTGAGGTACTGGGAGTTAGGACTCCAACATAGCTTTTCTGGTGGACACAATTCATCTCCTAATAATGTCCACACAACCCCAAGCAGGGCCTGGCACCCTGTGCGCTTTCTGCAGAGCGGCTGAGCCAGGCCCTGGCCGTGTCTAGGCCATCGGTGACTGCAGCGCCTGGACGGGACCGCCCACCACAGGCCCTGGAGGCTGCCCCACGGCCCCCTGACAGGGTCTCTGCTGGTCTGAGGGTCCCTGATCCGGGAAGCGGCCTCAGGAGGGGAGAGACTCGCGCTCCGGGCTCAGTGTAGCCTCCCCGAGCAAGACTGGGACCCCCGCGCGCCTTCAGGACCACTTGGGCACGTGGCAGGTCGCTTGCACGCCCGTGGACTATCCCTGTGACAGGAAAAGGTATGGGCTATTTGGCAAACTAAGGCACAGAACCTGAGGCGGAAGCTGGGAAGGCGCTGCCTGGTTTGTACCGGCCAAAGGGCCGGGGGATCAGGCGCA
>NW_012105997.1:204999-205728 GCF_000951045.1 Mandrillus leucophaeus | reverse complement strand
TGAGCTGAGATCTAGCCACTGAACTCCAGCCTGGGCGACAGAGCGAGACTCCGTCTCAAAAAAAAAAAAAGAAAATTGACAGTACAGCTTATATAGGAGGGCTGCATGGTTTGGGGAAAACTAATTAATGAATATAGTATGGAATGTAATGAATGACTTCCTCCTTCATAGAGCTATTAAAGTGATTTACGAAAAGGAAGAAATCATTTTTTTGATTTTGTTGATCTTTGAAGTATTAGAGTGGCTTTGGCTGGTGTGGTTCACCTGTAAAGGGATCAAACACTGAGACCTGCCAAGGTGCTGGGTCCCGGCAGCGAAGCCAGTCGGCGGCAGCCTGCACGCCCGAAGCTCCTCCAGCTAAATAACTGAATAGGCCGCCCTGGGGGCTGCCCATGCAGATGCTCTGAAGGGTGAAACTTGATTTTGACCCCACAAGTTGTTTTCAGTTGAATCGGTGGCTTAACAGCGGAGCTGGGTTCTCCAAGGAGGCCTCATGTCCCCTTCACCCTCCACCAGAGGTAGCTGTTCTAAAACCAGTAAAAAATTCTACAAAAACATTTTCTTATGGTTGTTAAATTGGTCATAGTGTGTGTAACCACGAAAGGAATGTTGAGAGCGCGATAAATGGCTGGTGTGTTCACTCTCCTGCTCCTAAAAGTTTCTTGGTAGAGTAATTGTCTACCCGTGATGCTTGTGAAGTGAGCAAAGTCTCCCACCCAGCCCTGTCGC
>NW_012105997.1:190335-203350 GCF_000951045.1 Mandrillus leucophaeus | reverse complement strand
CAGGCGCCCTCACTCGGGTCTGGGGCCGCCCTGACCGCCACCCACCCCGGGCGAACTCCAGGTGCGCCCCAAGTGCCTCCAAAGTGTTGCCCAGCCTTCCCCCGGGCCTGGGGTTCCTGGACCGGGCTGCGCTGCAGTGACTGTGGCCTGGCGTGTGGCGGGGGTCGTGGCAGCTCCTGCCTTACCTCCAGGTGCCGGCTCCAGGCCCGGGCCCCGGGTTCTTCCTGCCCCTCCATGCTGCCAGCTTTCCCTCCGCCAGCTGCTCCGGGAAGCTTCCAGAAGCCCCTGCGCGGGCCTTGGCTTGCAGCAAGCCTTTAGCATACTTGGGCAGAGTCCCATATTTCCTTCCTGCTGGAGGCCAAGTTCTAGGGGCCTCCTCCTAACCATGGCTGGTGTTTGTGTACCTCACACCCTAATTGTATTCATCAATACCTAGAGTAAGCAAGGCTCGCTGGAGAGCCACACACACTGGGCGCCGTAATTCCCAAGTTGGTGACAACACCGCAGAGGAGTTCTGAACTGTGTATTTCGCACTCCTGGGTTCATCATCTGCTGAAATCTCAGGGTGGTGTTTGCTCCCAGTTGCCTCAGCCGGGTAGCTGGCTTTCTGTCCTGGAAAGCAGACTTTGTACATGTGTGTGCAACCTTTGCCTGCTGGGACCATCATCAGACTGAGGGAAGCGGCTTGGTCCAGAGAGGGGTCACCACAGCTGTTCTCAGTAGAATGTTAAGCAGAGAGAGTTAAGCACAGAGAGCTGAGAATTAGACTGGTTATTTACATAGACATCCAAATAAAAACCTATAGAGTATCTGTGAAGGCAGACTCTCCCGTCATCTGCCCCATCCCTGGGCAGGTGACTAGGAGATGGTTTTGTTATTTTCAGGGCCCACTCAGTGGCTAAAACACTCTGAGAGATGAACAGATTTAAAAAAAAACGAAAGCTTAGCACACTTGGTGGGTGGGGCTGTGAAAACGTTGAAGGAAACCGAGTCAAGAGCCTGGCTGATTGTTAACAACACATTAACTCAGGAGGCCAGGATACTTGCTGGGACCCAGAGCCTGCCTGCAAGTAGCAGAGGAGAGCTGGCCTTACTCTGCCGCCTGTCGTGTCTGTCTTCCTGGGCCCTCCCTCTCCTGTTAGAATTTGAATAGTGGAGTGGTGTCTGCCACAGTCAGGGGCCTGGATGAAGTAGGCCTCCAGTACAGAGCTATACTCAGGTACTTTTCAATATATATATTTTAATAATAATAAAAAATATCTGGGCCAGGCACGGTGGCTCACGCCTGTAATCCCAGCACTTTGGGAGGCCGTGGTGGGTGGATCACCCGAGGTCGGGAGTTTGAGACCAGCCTGACCAACATGGTGAAACCCTGTTTCTCCTAAAAATACAAAAATTATCCAGGCGTGGTGGTGCATGCCTGTAATCCCAGCTACTTGGGAGGCTGAGGCAGGAGAATTGCTTGAACCTGGGAGGTGGAGGTTGCAGTGAGTCCAGATTGCGCCATTGCACTCCAGCCTGGGCAATGAGAGTGAAACTGTGTCCCAAAGGAAAAAAAAAATCTGTATCACAGTAACGATTTAACTAATATTATTAGGCACTACTTTAAAAAGGCTTTGCTGTTAGTAAGGTTGAAAGAAATAGAGCCCTAGGTACACATTGGGTAGCATTTTGTTCAGCTGCTCAGATTCTTGAAACTTGTTGAGGTCTTACATTGATATCACCTGGGGCTTACCTTTCATTGTTTGGGTTTCCTTCCCAGGTGTCTCAATCAGGGCCTCCTCTCTTCTTTTGCAGGGAAGAAGGGGGCAGGAAGGCCTGAAAAAGAACTTGCCTTCCCCATTGCCCCCTCAGAGTTTGTTCCTCTTCAGTCTTCTTCCCATCCTTTCTTAGGACACCAAAGCCCTGACTCTTCCAGTATTTTATAATAAAATAAACTTACTAAACTGTCCTGTTTTGCAGAGGACATACGTTTAGGAGCCAGTGATTCAAACCTTCCAGTTTTTTTTTTTTTTTTTGGTGTTAATACCCTTTTCAGTTTATAGTATATTCTCTTTGATAGAAAATAGAGGCAAAACTGAATTTTCTGCATTATTTTTTCCTTTAGCATTATTCTTTGATTGTTTTTGCGCTTCATTCTGACCCCCTTCCCCAGCATAAAGTTCCTTGTTCAGATCCACTTGCCCTGAGGTTTTTGACTTCCCTTTGGGACTCTAGTTCCTACAGGGGACACATTGAGCCTCCCAGACCCTGAAGGGCCCTGTGCTCATTTGGCTCTTGGGCTGTTGCTACAGTCCTTCCTGACTCTCTGTTTCCTGGGACAGGTAGCTTTTCATCCAGCTACTTTCTGGGCTCGGGTCTTACCACAGAATATTATTTTATTACTTTTAGAGACAAGGGCTTGCTCTGTCGCCCAGGCTGGAGTGCATAGCTCACTGCAGCCTCAAACTCCTGGGCTCAAACGAACCTCCTGCTTTGACCTCCCGAGTAGCGGGGACTACAGGTATGTGCCACCATGCCTGGCTAATATTTTTTTTTTTAGAGGCAGGGTCTCCCTGTGTTGCCTAGGGTGGTCTCGAACTCCTGGACTCAAGTGATCTTCCCTCCTAGACCTCCCAAAGTGCTGGGATTACAGGCATGAGCCACCGTGTCTGGCCCTGCAGGATATTATTTAAACCAGACCTGAAGGATTTAAAATCAGAGACACATAAACCATAACCTGACCGTGGGGTGGTATGGTCTTTATATAGACGCTCATGATGTACAAGCCAGCCCTACGCCCCACTCTTGGTTTGAAGTGAAAGGGTTTATCTGGGAGGGAGGAGGTTTGAGCTGTCCAGGAGAGCCGTTGGTTGGCATGAGGAGTTTGTGAACCTATGCTGTTAGCTCTGCTGGCCTGTCTTGGGCAGAGCTAAGTCGAAGTTGGAGACCTTGTGTTGTGGACCAAATGTTGCAAGATGTATGTTCTGTGGCTTTTCATTAACTGCTGCATGTCTGCTAGTTGGTGGAAATAGTCTGGTTTTTTTTTTTTTTTTGACTTAAAAAAATTGGCCGGGCGCGGTGGCTCAAGCCTGTAATCCCAGCACTTTGGGAGGCCGAGACGGGCGGATCACGAGGTCAGGAGATCGAGACCATCCTGGCTAATACGGTGAAACCCCGTCTCTAATAAAAAATACAAAAAACTAGCCGGGTGAGGCGGCGGGCACCTGTAGTCCCAGCTACTCGGGAGGCTGAGGCAGGAGAATGCCGGGAGGTGGAACTTGCAGTGAGCTGAGATCTAGCCACTGAACTCCAGCCTGGGCGACAGAGCGAGACTCCGTCTCAAAAAAAAAAAAAGAAAATTGACAGTACAGCTTATATAGGAGGGCTGCATGGTTTGGGGAAAACTAATTAATGAATATAGTATGGAATGTAATGAATGACTTCCTCCTTCATAGAGCTATTAAAGTGATTTACGAAAAGGAAGAAATCATTTTTTTGATTTTGTTGATCTTTGAAGTATTAGAGTGGCTTTGGCTGGTGTGGTTCACCTGTAAAGGGATCAAACACTGAGACCTGCCAAGGTGCTGGGTCCCGGCAGCGAAGCCAGTCGGCGGCAGCCTGCACGCCCGAAGCTCCTCCAGCTAAATAACTGAATAGGCCGCCCTGGGGGCTGCCCATGCAGATGCTCTGAAGGGTGAAACTTGATTTTGACCCCACAAGTTGTTTTCAGTTGAATCGGTGGCTTAACAGCGGAGCTGGGTTCTCCAAGGAGGCCTCATGTCCCCTTCACCCTCCACCAGAGGTAGCTGTTCTAAAACCAGTAAAAAATTCTACAAAAACATTTTCTTATGGTTGTTAAATTGGTCATAGTGGAGAGCGCGATAAATGGCTGGTGTGTTCACTCTCCTGCTCCTAAAAGTTTCTTGGTAGAGTAATTGTCTACCCGTGATGCTTGTGAAGTGAGCAAAGTCTCCCACCCAGCCCTGTCGCCCATTCCCAGAAGCCTGAGCTGGGGGACACCGAATGGATGGTCCAGCAGCGGCGTGGCGTGTAAAAGCAGGCACTTGTTAAATCTATTTGTTTTTATTACAGGCATCGTTCTGCCAGTCACAGTGATGTGTTTATGGACAATTTTCTGCAAGCACAGCGCGGGTGACAGTTTTTACCGACAAATTGAGTCATATGCATAGAGGTTTAGAAAACTTTTACCTTATTGACAGATCAGGCAATTCTGGCACAGGATGTTCAGAGATATTTAGGTGGGTAAAGAGAGTGAATGAATCTCAGGGCAGAGAAGGAGATGGGGCATTGTATGTTGAAATGTAATAATTGCTAGTTATTTATCATTTGTTTTTAAACTTTTAGCTACATTTTACTCCCCAACCAAGAGGACTCGGTTGGGCAGCCAGGGATGTCATGTTCGTCTCTCCTGCTTGTGTGGGGTAAGAGCCACCACCGGAATGCGGTTCCAGCAAGGCCTGACGAGTCACAGCCCCTCGAACCTGTTGCTCTCCGTAAAGTGGGGTCTTCACAAGCAACAGCGGCAGAGCGTTTCTCTGAGGGTGGCCTGGGCCCTCTGCATCAGAATTACTGTGGCTGCTGGCTAGAGAGGTCTCTCGATTACAGGGCCCCATGGCAGACCTACAGGATCAGAACCTAGGGATGCCAGGGGATTCTGGCAGACCCTAATGCTTGAGCACCTCTAGGGAAGTCCTTAGGATCCTCTGGGAAGTAGCACTGTCCAGCCCAGGCAAGCTCCGGTCCCTGTTCCGGAAGGATCTATTGGCAGTTGGCATTGCTGCAGGTTGTCTGTGCATATGGGTCTGAGTACGGTTTTGTAACTCCTGAGAGATGTGAATCTCTTCAAATTGCAAACCCAACATGTTATCATAGCATTCGAATTTTCAGTTTTGTGGTTATGACCAGGTGCAGATGTTACCAAAACTTTAGCGTTAGTTTTAGCGTTAGTTTTACAAACAAATGTGAAGAATGGACAGCCATATCATATTTCACCCCCCCTTCCCTTTTGAGAGGGTTGTCTTGTTTTTATCCCCTGCTGGGTCAAAGCATTTTCCTGGTCTCAGGTGAGGGTTAACTTTCAGAGGCACAGCTGAATACATTTTGTGGAACAGAATTGAGCTTTTCTACAGAAAGTGCCAGAACCGTGTGTGGGAGTGATGCTGTTTCCTAGCTGGGTCACCCTGGGAAACTCTTAGCCCTCTAGGCACCTCGTCATCTATTGGATGGGGACGATCATGCTTATTCTGTCTACCTGGGTAAGTATAAGCACACGAGACAATAAATCCTTATTTTTTTAAAAGTAAAATTTCTACCCACTACATAGGTAGAAATTTTAATTTGGAGCTGAGTCTCATGGAAGGATGAAACGAGAAGACGGTGAAGAACCGTTTCGAGCGCTTGTTTTCCCCGAGCCCAGTCCGAATCTTTATTTTGCAGATCTGCACACACCCAAGCCCTCACCGGGGGCGTGTGCATGGTAGTCAGGAGCGCACCTTCTGGGAACAGACTGGCTTCCATTTGGACCTGGCTTCACGAGTTACAATCCTGTGCCCTTAAGCAGAGTTACTTAACCTTCCAAGGCCAGGTTTCTCCAAAAGTAGGGCCAGGGACAGTTCCCATCAGAAGGAGGCCTGGCCCTGGGGAGGCCTGAATGAAGGCGCCTGGTGTTTGTGGATACAGAGTGGCTCTGGTTTTGGTGGAGGCAGGACTGGAGGTCGGGGTCACTTGGTCACATTTGCCACCTCGGTGTATCTGAGGTTCCAGAAGGTCGCAGAGCATTGTCTGTGTGCAGCATAAGGTAGTTCCCTATTCATTTGCTAGGTCTCTGAAATCCTTTTATCTGTAAAGAGGCTACTGGCTCTGCCACCTGTTTCTGTCTTTTCACAGTAGACATTATCAAGGTGGCAGCGTTCTGAAGGTTTAGGTGTGCCACGTCAGCCTAGAGTGGGCAGGTGGGCTTCGTGTGTGCTCCTAGGGGCACTTGGCAGTTGCTGACAGCCCGAGACACTGTGTGGGAACCTTGACATTATTCGTCTGTTAAATTGAAAGAACTTCCCAAAGGACCAACACAGGATCCGACACGATGGCAGTGGCCAGGAACCAGCAGTGACACCAGCATGTGACAGTGTTTTCCCATGTGTGACGGCCGTTTAGACCACAGCAGTGAGGGGTAACGCCAGTCCGCTGGGTAAGCTTGGTCAAAAATGGGAAGTCTGCAGCATTTCGTGTGTTTGTGGAAATGGGCCTTCTTTTTATTTGGGGTGTCTCTTTAATCTCCTGTCATAGTTCAGCTCACCTGGTGGTGGTTCTGGGCGTGCTGCGCTTGTTGCCTTGTACAGACCAACTTAGGAAATGCTCACCGTCACCCCAGGAAGGAGAAGGCGCTGTGAGTGTCTTTGTGTTGCGTATGAGGAACCCAGGACTCGGAGAGTTTGAGTGACTTGCACAGGCCTCCTGGGGGAGAGGTGGAGTTTTGTTTTCAACCCAGATTTATCTGATAACCAGGCACAGGCTCACAACCACTTGTGCCAGGCTGTCTTTGCAACGATGAACCTGAGAAACTATTAGAAGTCCTTTAAGGGGCAAGACAGGGCATAACAGACACATACCTGTTTATGTAGCTAAAGTTTTCTGAACATCAGTGTGACCCCAAGTGTTGTCTTTAGCACTGTGGGAGAAACAACGTGCCCAAGTGTATTCCTGCTTGAAGGTGTTGGGGACCCTGCCAAGGCAGACAACCGTAGGTGAGGCTGGGTGTGGTGAGGACTTAGGGATGGCAAAGCTGTCCCTGCGTGTGCCTTGTGCCTACCCCTCACCCCACTAGAGAGTGGAGCGACCAGGGCAGTGGGGCCAGAGGAAAGATGGGAGGATGCAGAGGGCCAGCCATGTCCCGGGACTGTGCACACACCTCACTGTGTCCCTGCAGGCCAGGGACCCATGCCTGATTCCCTCTGAAACATTTGTGGGACTGCAGCTACTGGTCAGGTTTCTCCAAGTGGCCCAAGGGCTGGGCATTTTGAGCAGAGCGGTGGGACTGTGGACGCGGATGCATCTGGGGACCTGGCCATAGTTCAGTTTGAGCAGGGTGTGGCAGGCATGTGGGGCTGGACAGGAAGGCAGAGCCAGTCGGTGGGGCCAGGGCCTAGGGAGCCCAAGTGCTGCACTGGGTGAGGGGCCTTGGGAGCCTTGTGAGTGGGGAACACCAGCCTGTCAGCGCTTCCCAGAGAAGATCACAGGGCTGGCAGGGGGCTGATTGGGGCAGAGGAGGCAGGATGGTGGCAGCAGGCCTGGCAGGGCGAGGACAGTTTCAGGAGGTATAGCTGGGGTCAGCCCTGGTGGCTTCTGGTGAGAGCTGAGCAGGTGGGAGTCGGAGAGTGTGGTTATGAGGGACTGAGTTTAGAATCGCTTTTCTTATTGAGAGAGAGGAAAGCCTTGGTGTGTGTGCTTTTTATGTGAGGGAAACCAGATAAAGGATCTGGCTTTGGAAGGGTAAACAGGCCCCCCTCTGCCCTGCCTGGCTTCTGGGTTCTGAGGCAGGAGATTGCCCGACTGCAACCACGTTCAGGCGAGGATGGCAGCTGTGGACCCAGGCTCATTGCCATTGCTCCCACCCCAGCCTGTCCCTGTTAGGGGCAACCTGTACGTCCTGCAGGAGTTGCGGAATTTTAAAAACCAAACCATCAGGTGTTAGAGGTACAGTCACATCAGAATGCAGATTAGAAATAGTGTGTACTGGGGCCGAGTTTCCTTAAACACCATGACATGACATGACATGTTTTGTGGGCTGGCGTGGCTGAGCGTGCCTCTGGGCAGCAGAGATTGACGAGGATGGCTGGGTTTCCTCCGGGCCCTGGGCTCGCCTCGGCAGCCTTGTCTTTGAGGGGCTCCCCATGTGGTGGGGGGACCTGCTTGTCACACCCACACATTTTGTAGGTACTGGTGAGGGCTGGCTAGACCGAATGAGGTGAGGAGCTTGGCCTTTGTTGGGGGGGCTTGGTAAGTGGTTGAAGAAGGCCCCTCCGAGGAGGTGGCTTTTGAGTGGAGATTTGAACAGTGAGAGGTGGCAAGGTCTGGGGAGGAGGCTCCCAGGGGAGGAGTGAGAGCTACGGGTGCCTGGATGGCTGCAGATCCGTGTGTTGGAAGCACAGATGGGAAGTCCTGGAAGGAGGGTCACGGGGTGGGGTGGGGGCGTTGAGGCCACTGTTGCAGGCCTGGATTCACTCTGGGAGTGTTAAAACCAGAGTCTCAGCCTCCTGCAGTTGTCATCTAGTTAAAGTTGTGCCAGCAGGGCAGGGCTGTGTGTGTCTGGGTGACGGGGGATCAGATGAGAAAGTGTGTGCCACCCTCAGCCAGATGTGTGAGAGGCGTGGGGCACGGGGGATGCAGTGGGTCTTGTTAGTAAGGCCTTTAACGCCCAAGTGGAAGTTCCTAGAATAATGGGCAAAGAAAAGGAATGATGTGTTTCTAAAAGTTACTGAATTTAGCTAGCTATCCCAAAAAAAGCCCATGTGTGCTATTCTTTATTGTGCAGAAAAATTCGTTTCTGTCACCATTGTGTTATCAACAGATTAAGCCGTCGAGTCAGATGGATGCTGTGGTTGTGCGGGGTGCGGGCCGCTCAGCACACTCCCAGTGCCCCTGCAGGCCATCAGTCTCCAGCCCAGGCCAGCCTGAGAGGCAGGCGACGTGGGAAGGGAGGGGCTTCCCACCAGGACACAGGAGGTTGCTGAGGAGGCCGCTCCCATGGTGCCACTTCTGAAATAAGGAAGAACTGTTCTGTTCCTTAGAAGGAATGCACAGGTTCTGAAGTTAATGTTCTTAAAGTTTAACGTTATCCACCCTCTTAGCCACAGTTGACCACCCTGTGGTCGTCCTTGGCTCAGCAAGAGGACAGGCTCTTGGAGAGCCACAATCTGTGACCATATAGGTGACCAACCATTTGCCAGGAGGCAGGACTTTCCGTGCTAAAACGGGGATGTCCCAGGCAGACGGGTGGGTGGTCCCTGCCTCCCTCAGCTCTCATTCCAGGGTCCTCCTGGGCGTCACTGCTGTCACTTGGCCACTAGCTTGCGTCCACCTGGGCCTTGAGGCAGAAGCAGTCATTTTATTTTATTGTTTTTGTCCTCCGGAAGCATGGGCTTGTAAGCCTTCCTGTTGTATTCTACCGTGAATGTAATTAGAACGTCTCCCAGAGCCTGGGTCATCTCCCATTAGCTGGACGTGGCCCCCGCTGTCCTTGTCGCATTTTTTGGATTGTTTGTCACTCCGGAAAGCCTTCGGGGTCATTGTTCTCACTTCCTCAGACATTTTTCTCTCCTGGGTGTGGGGATCTTTTGCTCATAAGACTTCCCTTCCTTGGGCCTGAGACGCTTCTCCCCCAGCTATGAAGATCATGACAGTTGCAGCAGATAGCTTCTTGGAAAGGTGGAAGGCTCTGGTGTTGGCCAGGGAGAAGCAGCTCCATGGTCTCCAGGGGTGTCCTGGGTTCTCGGGAATCCCGCGCCTCCGGGGGGAACTGCTGTCCGGGGCAGTGCTGGTTCCATGGTCTGTTGGGGTTCCTGGGTGCTCACACTGCCCTGGCGTAGCGGGCCTGACTCAGGATGCTGGGACCATCGCCAGGCTGCTGGGAGTGGCCGGGTAGAGAGGTCAGCTCTGGGACCAAGGCCACGCTGAGGCTGCAGAGCCTGGCTGGAGGGGGTGCTGCCCTGTGTGTCCTGCCACAAGGGGTCGGGGATCCTCCCAACTCAGGGTGTCCTGCACGCCCACACCGCCTCCCTCTTCTATCTTTGAGGCACCTGGGAAGCTTCTGGACATGTTGAACCCACATCAGACTGAGTGGCGGGGTCTGCCACAGGAGTGGCTTGGTGAGGACCAGAAAGAGTTTTGAGCTGGGCACTGGCACAGACAGGGTGAGAGCTAGCCGCATGGTCCTCACAGCCTCCCTGCCTGTGGACCCCACTTGCAGGCCAGGCAAGTCTGTGGCCTCGTGGGACCCCGGCAGTGCTGGCCTCCTGCGTTTGGGCCTCGGCATCTGTGCTCTGCCCTGAGGTTGGGTGAGTGGGGGACCCGTGTCCCTCTCTTCCCACAGCTGCCTCTGCTCTATCCTCAGGGAACCTCTTCTGACCTGACCCCCACCCAGATGTCCTCTGCTGCCCTCTCTGAATCCTCCCCACTCTCATTTCTTCCAGGAGCTACTTCAGCCCCCGTAGTCTCTGCCTCTCTGGGGCCCTTCACACATTACTGTTTTCTACTTGGCTTATATTGTTTCCATCTCTTGATGGTGGAATGCTGGATTGGATGCTCTCCAAAGCCTGGTGTGCGGCTTCTACTTAATGGAAGGCCCAGCACAGCGCGCTGGGCACAGGGTGCTGTGGACTGAAGCATGTGCCCAAGATGCATAGGCTGAAGTCCTGACCTCCAGTTTGGCTGTATTTGGAGACAGGGCCTTTAGGAGGAAATTAAGGCTGACCGAGTCACAGGAGTGGGATCCTACTCCACTAGGATTGGTGGCCTTAGCGGAGAAGGAGAAGATTGCTCCCTCCCACACCGTGTGAGGACACAGCAAGGAGGAGGCTGTCTGCAAGCCAGGAAAGGAGCCCTCACCGGAAACGGAATCAGCCAGGACCAGCAGCTCTCACTTGCCAGCCTCTAGAACCGTGAGAAAATAAATGTCTGTTGGTTAAGCCCCCAGTCTGGCGTTTTGTTGTGGCAGTGCAGGCAAACCAATGTATAGGTGAATTACAGACTAAAGTTGTTTCAGTGGCACAAAACTCATCAAGGGATTGTGTACGAAGTTGGAATTGGGAGCTGAGGATAACTTTGTCATCAGACAGTGCTCCAAAAAGTCACTGTTCTCAGGTTTAACTCTTGGCATCCCAAAAGATGTGAGTGTATTGTGGTAAAAGGCAAATAACACACAGAAACCCAGATTTCATGACCAGAAACATCAGTGGTGGTGGGAACAGGATACAGCAGGCAAAACAGGAGACCCCAGAGGCCAGCAGGCCATGGGAAGGCCTGGTGCTGTCCTGGCCCTGGGTGGGCATGCTCTGGTAAGCGGCAGAGGAACCTTCACCCTGATGGGAAGGAGAGACCAGCTCAAATGCTGCAAGACTGAGCTTTTTAAACCAGTCTCTACAGGTTTATTGCGATTCTTTTTGTTGGTTGGTTGATCTTTTTTTTTTTTTCCCTCCAGATTGGTCAGTATACACACTCTGATCTGGCCTGGTTCAAAGGACAGCATGTGGTCGTCTGGTTGGACACCAGCTACATCTCAGAACCATACTCTTTGCTGCTTTTCAGGCTAAGATAGCTCTCGGAGACTGTTAGGAGGTCTCTGTTGATTTAGGGACCCGCTTTCTTGCTGAAAGCTCCCTGGCCCACACCTCACTGTACTGGCTTATGTGGCTGCTGATGGGGCGACATAGAAAAGGTAGATAGAAAAGGTTAAATTTACTTCTGTCTAACTCACCAATTCATGCCGTGGATGGTAGATCTGCAAAATATATAAAGTTCATAGGGATTTTATGATTGTTGCAAAGGAAACTCAAATTGTCAGCCTTTTACTGAAGGATCTTGCCATTCCTAAGCTCTGGCTATGCCCCCATTCTGGCTGGCTGTGACCCTTGCAGCACAGGCTGGCATTGCGCCCCTGTCGTTGGGCTTTGGGGGGCCCAGCTGTGCAGGGAGTGGATGCAGGGTGAAGCCAGAGTCCTGGCTTAGGGCATGTGCTCTGCTTCCTGTAGTGCTCTTACTATTTAAAGTGTGGATTTGAATTCTTCGTTATCTTTTATTTATTTATTTATTAGCACAGCTATGTTTGTCGTTCAATTCCATAGTGAGAGTCTCTAAGAATATGATTAACCTTGAGGGTCATCTTATAATGTAATTATTAATGATTGATTCTGTTTATCCTTGAAATCAATAGGAGAGGCATAATGGTTTGGTCTGTAGTTGGGCGTGATTTCTTACATTTCGTAAACACGGTTCTGTGACAGCAGTTGTATCAGTTTATTACTCAGAACATGTTTGATGAATCTGAAGTGTATGATTAGTTTTATGTAATTATTGTGATATGTAGTGTTCCTTACATGAGTTATGTTAATATGGCAAATAGTGTTAACATCTCCTGCCACTAATAGTTAGGGTGGGGACGTATAATAATTGATCTTCCTGGGAGTGCTGTAATGTAAAAACAATTCAGGCTGTTGGAAGTATATTTTACAAGTGTGCATTGGGCCTTGGGGATGTTATATTGAAAAACCCAATTGTACAGTTACCATGGGAACCCAATTAGAATAGATTGGTTGATTTTTTTTTTTTTGTCTTTCATCTTGACCAAAAATCTAATGTATTTTAAATGTTTTCATATGGAACTGTAGTCATATACTGACTTGCTATGCCAAACTGTTCTGCTTGTTTTTTTCCAACTTTAAGCTAAAATAGTGAAAAGTTCTCGAGTGGATCCTTATGAGAATGTCTCCCAGAGAGAATCAGTCACGTTTGGTGGAAAGGTTTGTGTGAGTGATGGTGGTAGAGTGGAGGTTGTGGAAAGCTTTTATGAGAAAAGGGAGAATGAGCATTTTCCTCCGAGGGCAGACAGGAACCCTCGCGTTCCTCCTTTGGTGGAGGACATGAGTGTGTTCCTCCATTCTCAGGTTTGTAGACGGTGAGATTAGGTCCCTAAATGGCCCTATCCGTGTTGTGGAGGGGTAGGGCTGGGGTTGGGGTGGGCTAGAGTGCTGGGGTGGAATCTGTGCTTGCCCTCCTTGCCGGGAGTCCTCACTTTGTTTGCTCTCAGAGCCTTTTTGCACACTTAAAACCTATGAGGGATCCCAAAGAGATTATGTGAGTTTTATATTAATACTTACCCCATTAGAAATCAGCAGTGAGAAATTTTAAAATATTAATTCATTTAGATAATAAGCCTATTAGCTTTTTGCATAAATAACATTTTAAAATAAAAAGTAGCTATATTTTCCATAAAAACCTATTAGGGAGGAATGTTATCAGT
>NW_012105997.1:188751-190285 GCF_000951045.1 Mandrillus leucophaeus | reverse complement strand
GGAAAGCTTTTATGAGAAAAGGGAGAATGAGCATTTTCCTCCGAGGGCAGACAGGAACCCTCGCGTTCCTCCTTTGGTGGAGGACATGAGTGTGTTCCTCCATTCTCAGGTTTGTAGACGGTGAGATTAGGTCCCTAAATGGCCCTATCCGTGTTGTGGAGGGGTAGGGCTGGGGTTGGGGTGGGCTAGAGTGCTGGGGTGGAATCTGTGCTTGCCCTCCTTGCCGGGAGTCCTCACTTTGTTTGCTCTCAGAGCCTTTTTGCACACTTAAAACCTATGAGGGATCCCAAAGAGATTATGTGAGTTTTATATTAATACTTACCCCATTAGAAATCAGCAGTGAGAAATTTTAAAATATTAATTCATTTAGATAATAAGCCTATTAGCTTTTTGCATAAATAACATTTTAAAATAAAAAGTAGCTATATTTTCCATAAAAACCTATTAGGGAGGAATGTTATCAGTCTCCATTTTTTAAAACTTCATAATACCTGGATGAATAGAAGACAGCCAGCTTCTGCTTCATTCAGTCTGTTGTGATATGTTGTTTGGGTTGAAGCACATCAAGAGAATCTGGCCTCACTCAGATAAGTAATTAAAAGGGAATAGTGTTTTAACAACTTTCTCAGATAATGGAGGATATTTTCCTTTGACGCTACATCAGGACTTGGCAAGTGGTAGTTTCCTGAGGGTTCGTAGCCGTGTGCAATCTGAGCCCCCCTCTGTGATCTTTTTGTTCTCTATGATGTTAGAATCCACTGGTATGCCTTGCACTTTGAGTGATTTCATAGTGTCTTTCATCGGCCCTGTGGAAAATGTTGCTTCATTGAGTTATACAGATCTTCCAAATATTGACGTTTCCTAATACAGTCCTAAAAATAATATTTGTTAGTATCACCACCTTTCTCCTTAGAAAAGGCATTTAGTATTGGGAAGCTATGGTGGTGGGTACCAGTATTGTAACATTTTAATCATCACTTGAAGTTTCTGGCTGGGCACACTGGCTCATGACTATAATTCCAGCACTTTGGGAGGCTGAGGTGGGAGGATCACTTGAGGCCAGGAGTTGGAGACCAGCCTGGGCAATATAGCAAGATCCCCATCTCTACAAAAACATTTTTTAAAAACGAAAGTTCCCCTTTTATCATCAGCAGCAGATACTGTCAGTTGTGTTCATTACAGGTACAGACTGTCCGATTTTGAGAAAATGTCCGCCAGATACGCAAGTCTGAATAACTGTTGTTTGTGAGTCATTCACACTAGTAAAGCTTTTGTTGTAAGATGAAGTTGGCAAGTTCAGCAGCGGAGTCTCTGCCACTTGTGGAGCCCTCCTGGTGGCAGCGTCATTCTGGTTTGTGGCAGAAGTGCTTTGCTGCGCTTCCCATTAGGTCACAGAATGTTTAAAAGGGTCAAGATTTAGTAAAGTTTGAATGCTTTGTCAGGACATTCTGAAGTGAACCTGCCTGTTGCCCTGACCGTGTCTTCTTGCTAGAGTTTGGTGTCAATATCTTGGCCCTTGAGGAGGCATCCACAG